>NC_056611.1:27118602-27203602 GCF_018340385.1 Cyprinus carpio
TCCAGAGGTCAGAGGTCACCTGACTTTCACATCCACCCACACCTGACCTCATTTTCTCCATCTGTCTGCGGCGAGCTAAGAAACGCCGCAGTCATCCATCTGAAAATATTACAGTAGCATTTCTCATGTGGCAGAGCGTGATGTGAAAAAAGCAGTGGAAATATTTCTTATGCCATGCTTTTATACTCATTAGCACATGCACAAGTTTGTTCTAATGAATTCCTTAAAGTTCAGTACGTCAGCATATCAGATGATGTTTATTACCACAGAAAATAATTTAGACTCTTATATCAGTTTGTAAAGACATGCAAAAACCTGTTTACAGTAATGAAAAAATATAATAGAAGTCTATAGATAGATTGTTTTAGTATTACGGGTCATATTGTAGCTTTATAGAATATTTTGAATATATGTTCTGTTTTTTTTTTATTATTATTATTATTTGTGGTCCGTTTTAATTTTCATTTTAAATTTAGATGATTTTGTTGTTTTTGTCTTTTTTTTGAATATATATATATGAAGCTCTTTTAGTAATTTTAAAGTTAAACAAAAATAAATCAATATATATTATAAAATATTTTTTCAAGTAACGAAAATGTTTTTTTATGGTTTTAGTATTAGTTGTCTACAATAACACTGCAAATTATTTAAAAACAAAAGTGAAGCTTGTATTTTTGTGTTTTAAGATATGAAATGTCTTAAACTCCACCATTACAAGTTGGAGATTCATAATTATGATGTCAGATTCGGGGTCATTATCCTTTACTAAAATGAAAAACAAAAGCAATACTTAAAATATCTAACATTAATAACATTAACTGGATTAAAAAAATATATTTAAAAAAATATTTTTTTTTATTTCACTTTCATTTAAAGTTGAAGTACTGACATGAAACTAAATAAAAACTGAAAACGTAAAAATTATATAGATATTAAAAGTTAAAATTAAATATGACAAAAACAACAAAATTATTTACAGTACTACGACAAAAAAAAAATGTTTCTACAAAAAACATAATAATAATGAATACAGACTGCATCAGGTGTGTTTCCTCTGAATTTTTATTCAATTTATAAGAACGTGGTAAACTGAATTGGTATATATATTTACAATACTGTTGTATTTTGCAAATGCAACTTGGCTAGTTTATTGAAAAACAAACAAAAAAAAAAAAAAAAAAAACATTTATTTCAACAAATTTAACGTAAACACGTCCTACATGTTTTTTCACTATGTTTCCATCAACATGTTTTTAAGCGCATTTTGAAATATCACATCAGATGGATAGGGATGGCTTCTGTTTCAGAAAAAAACTATAATTTTTATTCCCAAGAACGTTTTTACGCTCACTTGAGGTGGTTTTTGACTTGCATGAAAGAGTTAATGCAAATAATGTTAAATAGAAACACATTTGCCGAATAAATTCAAATGTAGCGAACATTAAATCCACGTCACCTGTGACTTTTTATTTTATTTTATTTTTAATTTTGTTATTTACTGTTGTAAAATAAATTATATTTCAAAAAGACAAACAAACCCAAGACAAACATGACACAATTCTTTTATTTTTGTGGTTTTATGAGACGATACCTGTTCAAAAAAGGTCAGGCTGACAGAAATCAGACATGCTCGAGAAACACTCTGTACTCCACAGACGAGAAAGAATCATTGGTTTCATTTTGCCTGTCTTAAAGTTTAATAAAAGTGCTTTAAAGTCTCACAATTAAAGGCTAAATCCACACTGTCAACATCCGTCCCTGCGGCGCGGCGCTTACAGCAGAATGAACGAGTCCCGCGGGGCCGCCGCTAAATGAAACTCAGATCCGGGAACAGAGCGAAACCCGCGGATTTACAGCGAGATGAAGGAGAGTCCAGATAATCACAGATACAGTGAACCGAGAGAAAACACGGAGAACATCTGAATAAATATCCAAGACAATTATATCACTGGAAACGTGAAGTGCTTTTGTTGGCTGATGAAACATCAACAGACCACTTTCATCTACAATAATCACTTAATTTAATATCATGATTACTTGAGTGTCTCATGAAATTAAAAAATTTCTCAAAGATGATCGCAAAAATTCAAACATTTCTCATAATGACTTGAGAAAAATTAATGTAATAATGATTTGGGTTCTGATAAAATGTAAAATATTTATCATAATAATGACTTAGTTTCTCTTAAAAACTCAATATGTTTTCATAATAATGACATTATCATGTAATGTTTTGTTTTTCCGTTAAAAAAATGTATCATGATGTAGATTATTGAAAACAAAGAAAAAACATTCTCATAATAGTGACTTGCTAAACTTCATGTAATGACTTGGTTTTTCATAAAAATTCAATTTTGTGTCATAGTGAATTCAGGAAAAATTAATATTGTAATGACTTAGATTCTCGTAAAAATTCAAAACTTACCCATAATAATGACTTGAGTTTAATGTAACTAGTTTTTTTGTAAAAATTAAAATAATTCACATAATGACGAGGCAAATTCATGTAATAATGACTCTGATTTTTTTTATAAAAATTCCAAACTTTCTAATAATAATGACTTCAGAAATGACATGTAATTACTTAGTTTTCCATAAAAATTCCAAAATTTCTCATAATAATGACTTAGTTTATTGTAAAAACTCAAAACTTTCTCATAATAATGACTTGTGAGATTTTCATGCAATAATGACTTAGTTTTTCATAAAAATTCATATATTTCTCATAGTTATGACTTGAGAAAATTTTATGTAACAATGACTTAGTTTGTCATAAAAATTCAAAACTTTCTCATAATATTGACTTGAGAAAGTTTCATATAATAATGATTTAGTTTCTCATAAAAAAAAAAAACATTTCTAATAATGACTTAAGAAATTTCATGTAATGACCTATTTTTACGTAAAAATTCCAAAATGTCTCATACTAATGACTTATTTTTAACACGAATGACTTGTTTATTGTAAAAATTCAAATATTTCTCACAGTGGCTTGAGAAAAAAATAATGTAAGCTTAGTTTCTCGTACAAATTCAAAACTTTCTCGTAATAATAACTTGCGAAATTTAATATATCAACTTGGTTTTTCATAAAAATTCTAATTTCTCATAGTGACTTGAGAAAAACGAATGTGATGACTTAGGTTCTCGTAAAAATTCTAATATTTCAAAACTTTCTCATAATAACTACTTGAGAAATTTCGTGTAAAAAATGACTTCATAAAAATGTAAATATTTCTCATAGTAATGACTTTGAATTGAATTTCATGTAACAATGACTTAGTTTCTAATAAAAATTCAAAATTCTCACAATAATGAATTGAGAACGTTTCATGTATTAATGACCTAGTTTTGCATCAAAATTCAAATATTTCTCAGTGACTCATAAAATTAATGTAGTAATAACTTAGTTTCTTGTATAAATTGAAATATTTCACATAATAATGTGATCTTGAGCACAACTGAATGGTTTCAGCTCTCTGTCTTGTAAACGACTCCTAATTAATGCCAGTCCTTTAAGAAAAGCTTGCATTTCCAAAAACCTGCAGTACTCCGAAAAGAAACGTATGAAATTTCTCATGACTTATTTTATCGTAAAAATTAAAATACCTCACATGACTTGAGAAAAATTCATTTTAATAATGACTTAGTTTCTCATAAAAATTCCAACTCAATTGCGAGAAAGCGTCTCATTAGTATGACATGCTTAGCTATTATTGTGATAAATTCTCTTATGCGATGCATTTTGCAAAATTATGACTTGCAGAATCATATTTTAAAGCAGAAACAGGCTTCTATAGTGGTTAAATGAGTTTATTTGTCATAAATTAATGCATTCAAAAAACAAAAAAAGTCATACCTAAAAGCAGGCTTTTTATCTAATTTAAACAATGTTTCTTTCTTTTCATTTTGGGGTGTTTTTATAAGAGTCACTCGAGAAGAAAGAGAAAAAAAAGCCACATACAACAGCATGATCACAGATATAAAAAGACAGTTCTTTTAATAAATAACACTGGCTTGGATCAGATTGTGAGGGATCCGCCCCTTCAGGGAGCTCTGGCTTCTGATTGGTCTCAGAGAGCAAAAGCCTCATTAATATTAATTTACATTCCATTGGTGAGTTCCATGTGACTTTTCTGGACACAATAACATATAAACCATAATAATAAAACTGAAACAGAGAAGCTACATTATATCAGAGTCTCCCAACACTGAACAGAAAACTGAAGACGAGTGTGTGTGTGTGTGTGTGTGTGTGTGTGTTTGTTGTGTTAGTAATAGGGTTTTTGTTTAGGTGGACGCATGACCTGTAGCTATACATCTGAATGGCGTACAGTGTGTGTGTGTGTGTGTGTGTTCATCGCGGCGGTCTGGACTGACACACACAGTCACATCTCTCATGATGCTGCAGGTGAATCTCCTCCAGAACCCACTGAGCTCGTGTTTTCTTCCTGTAGAAACTCGGACCTGGAGAAAACTTCAGCACCTGACAACACACACACGAAATATTAAAAGAGAAATTTTGTAAATTTAGCTATTAACTACAACAACTAAATGCAAGAGTCAAATAAATTTAGCATTTGTAACCAAATAAATTCAAAAACTTGTAACTATAACTAAATGTTTAAAAAAAATAATAAAATTAAAGTCAGGATTTTTTTTGCTTAACTATAACAAATAAATATAAAATTCAAAAGGCAAGTTTTGTTATTTAACAGTTAAATGTCAAAATAAAAATCGGCATATTTCGTTCCTTAACTACTGTATAATGAAAACAAAATAAGCAAGTTTTGTTCTTTAACAGTTAAACATAAAAATCAAATAACTTCAAAAAAAAATTGTTGCTTTTAAAACTAAATGTAAAAATCATATTCAGCTAAATTTTACTCAAGTTAACTAAAAATAAAATTAAGTTCAGCCAATGTTGTTCTTTACAGACTAAATGTAAAATAAAATAAAAATTGTTTATAACTAAACTTCAATAAATCAAATACATTTCTGTACAATTCTGTACGTTTTTTAAATATAACAACAAAAAATCTAATTTAGCAAATTTTGTTCTTTGAGAATTAAACCCAATCAAATTCACCTAAATTTGTAAATATTTTGCAAATAAATGTAAAAAGTTCA
This sequence comes from Cyprinus carpio, assembly GCF_018340385.1. Lineage (NCBI taxonomy): Eukaryota > Metazoa > Chordata > Actinopteri > Cypriniformes > Cyprinidae > Cyprinus > Cyprinus carpio. The sequence goes on from NC_056611.1 coordinate 27,123,732, forward strand.
ATTCAGCAAATATGGTTCTTTAACTATAACAATTAAAATTGTACGTTAACTTTTAAAAATTAAATAACATACGGAGAAATAAAATTAAGAAAAAATTATAAAGATCAAGAAATAAAAGAAATAACCTTGAAACTTAAAAGTAAGGCTCTGGGTGCGATTGCAAGTTATATCAACAGTAATAAAAAAATTAAATGTATACAATAAACAAAAATAGCAGCAAACATTATAAAACAAATTTTTTTAACTGTTTTCATTCGAAAAATAAACTGCAGAGTAAGTCTAAATGATTTTCTGTGTTAATGGATATAAAGCAGCAGATGCTGTTTGTAGAATTAAACCCGGAACATTCCGTTAGAATAACTGTAACAGTTTACAACAATATTTATTCCTTATCAAAATAACCAAAGCCAAAGCTGCAGGTGCGTCTGGAGCCGCAGGGATATTTCTTTGTTTGATCACGGCACGACAAAGTAGATTTGTCTTCATTGATTTAACGATCGATATCCGTCCTTGACCCTTGACCTCTACATGTGTCGTATGTTCTGTACCGAAGCTCATATATCTGTGTGTGTGTGTGTGCGCTTGTCTCACATTAGTCAGCACTGACAGCCGCAGCCAATCACATTTAGCGGATGTTGCCGTGGTAACAGTATTATTCTACACAACAGCAGCACAGTGACAGCTCTGTGACAGCTGTCAATCACACTGCAGCTGACCGGGTCACGCTGATGTCACGTCTCTTTATATGCAACTACATCTCCCAGAATGCATCAGACATCAAATGAGGCCTCACTCCGATTATTAACACAAGATTGTGTCAGACAGGGTTCAGGTTGAAATGTTTTCAAGTTTGTGTGTCTTCAGTTAATGGTGTTAACATGTTGTGAAGTTAAAGCAGAATGTAGATGAATGCGCACAGCTGCAGATGTTATTCAGGATTTCACTTAGTCAACAAACTGTTCAAAACATTCATTGTTCCTGCACCGCTACTGAAGCTACAGCAACTGAAATAATGTTTTATATGAGTTATTATGAGTCATGTGACCAGCACAAAATAATAAAAACACAGTAAACGGAGCACAGACTTGATCTCACTGGAGTCACAGGACAACAAACACAGAAAAACTCAAGAACTCACTAATCTGTTAAAAATATCTTATAGACATTACCATATCATCTTAAATGTTAATTAATGACTATTGAGGAGTGTGCATCTTTTCATATGATCAGAGTTTTGTTGTTAATTTATATAAACATATATTTAATACATCTCTCTCTCTCTCTCTCTCTCTCTCTCTCTCTCTCTCTCTCTCTCTATATATATATATATATATATATATATATATAATTAAAAGTATATTTTTTATATAAAATAAGTATAAATTCATTAAAATGCAATACTCTTCAAACATACATGCATCAGCCACTGTAAAAAATAATAACAACATGGGAAATTTAATTCAACATTATTTTGTGGCATAAACTACCACAAATAAATTAAATTAAATATAATAATAATAATATATAATACAGTATTATAATATAATAATATTTTCTAGTTAAAAATTCATATATCTGTAACACTTAACAAAAAGGTTCCATTTGTTAACATTATTAACTACATTAGTTATCATAAAGTAATAATTGAAAACATTGTTATTAAAAATACTTTAAATGTTTAAAATTTAACCCTGTTAAACATTTGAATTATATCAAATGTCATATCATATATCAACCTTGACAGTCTGAAAACACTAAATAAATAAATAAATAACCAACCTACACTGATGATAATAAAAAAGTGAACAAAAAAAAAGCTAATCAAAATTCACAATAAAAACCAAAGAAAATGAAAAGAGAGCGAGAATTACTATATTGTCCTGCATTGTCCTATTAATTAACCCTGAGGGGGGTGTGCATGTGTTTTATTATTTCAGGACATTAAAAAAAAACGGGAAAGAAAAAGAGACAGACAGCACACTTTACAGCTGTGTGTGTGTGAGTGTGTGTGTGTGTGAGTGTGTGAGTGTGTGAGTGTGTGTGTGTGTGTGTGTGTGTGTGTGTGTGTGTGTGTGTGAGTGTGTGTGTGTCTCGATGGATTTCGTGTGTCATTGGCTGATAATCTCACACAGAACAACACTGTCACACTGGTCACAACTGATCAGAGGAAAACAGCAGCAGACGGAGAAACAAGTGAAGGCAGTGAAGTCTGTGTGTGTGTGTGTGTGTGTGTGTGTGTGTGTGTGTGTGAGCTATAGGATAATGGAAATCGAATGGATGGAGAGATACACTGGAGTTTCAGCACACAAAATACAGCATGTGTGTGTGTTTGGAGCTGATAAGCAGAGAGAGGAACACACTTCACTCGCTCAAACTCCACAGGAAGAAGAAACGCTCCTGACAAACACATAAGAAGCTGCACATACCAGTATGAACACACACACACGCTCAAAACTTCAACATTTCATGCTGGGGGCGGGGCTATCTGTCTGACTGACCAATGGCAGATAGAGGGAGTGTTTGGAAACCTGTTTGAAAACAGTAATTCATTAAAGCGCATTGTGGGATACCTCGTGTAGTTTCTTGACGGTTTTTCCGGCGCTGCAGCTGCAGGAGTTCCAGTTGTCTGTGCCGCAGCCGCAGTTTCCCCCGCAGCGCTGCACCAGGAGGCATCGTGGGAAAAACACGGCGTTGGTCGCCTTCAGCTCCTCGCGGAGATTGACCGAGAAATTGCGCGGAGTGCAGCTGTACTGCTTCACGTCGTCATAGAGACGGTCGAGATCAACTGAGAGGGAAAGAGCGAGACGGACGGGGTTTACTACAACCATAGACACCGTCAAACTACATCCTGACCCCAGCAGACATATCAACCCTAACAAACACACTCTCCACCGGCAAAGTCATTAAACACACAATGTTTCAACTTCATCAGGGCCACGAGATCAGTGCATGTGTGTGTGTTTGTACTTTGTGAAGAACATTCCAGTGTGTTGTTTTGGATTTTTTTTTCTCTCACTTATGACTCACATAATCACAATCTGTTCTGGATGGACAGAGCGGAAGGGAGGTATAAATGAAGAGACGGGAGGAAATCACCTCCGTCTGCCTCATAAAAACTAACAGTGAATGGATAACGGTGAATGTCTCTGAGCTTGTGTGAGTGTGTGTGTGTGTGTGTGTGTGTGTGTGTGTGTGTGTGTGTGTGTGTGTGAGACTCACGCTTGTGTTTGCGGTTGGTGTGGACAGCTTGTGGTCTGTAGTAGTGTGTGTGTGTGTGTGTGTGTGTGTGTGTGTGTGTGTGTGTGTGTGTGACTCACGCTTGTGTTTGCGGTCGCTGTGGAAAGCTCGTGGTCTGTAGTAGTGTGTGTGTGTGTAGAGCTGCTCCAGGTCTTCCTGCCAGGTGAAGGGGTTCATGTGTTTCAGGAGCTCCTCCACCGTGCTGACGCTGGCGATGTCGTTGTCTAGCGCGACCGCAGACAGTGGTGTGTCCGTCCCAGAAACCTCCCTGAAATCCTACAGAGACACAGACTGTAAAATCCCACTTTCCTGCAACACATCTGCTCTGTATTACTGGAACATTCTGCTGAATGTCTCCATTTGGGATTTACTGAAGAAACAATATCAAAACAGCTTCTCCAACACAGAAATTCAATTAAAAAGAACCATGTTTCATCATCTAGAAGTGTCTAATACTTACTGACATCTCTGTAACTGCTTCCCAGTTGGTCAGAGATGCGAGAGGTGAGCTGTCCTGAAAAACAGACAGAGACTTCAAACTTTTGTTATCATTTACGTATTCTACATCAGCGGCGAGGGAAATCTGGGAGAGTCATTAACTGCGCTGATAAATCCTGACTGGAAACACTCCTGACACGCAGCAGCAATCAGCAACACAAACACCATCACTCAGATGAGAACCATCACTCATGATGTCACCGGCCGAGGAGGCGGAGCTACAGACATCACAGCGCTGGCATTTAAAACTGGCCATAAACGACAGGGGAGCATTACACAACCATCAGGAGACCCGAATTAACAAGACCATCAATCCTCCTCCACAGTTATACAGCAATAATGAGGAAAGAGAGATGGATAGAATATAGACAGTGTGTTCAGAGCAGCATTTCTTATTGTATATTGCAACTATCATTGGTATAAAAACATTTTTGTAAAATAAAAAAAAAATTAAAAATTAAAAAATTAAAACACCTGTAAACGGGTTAAAAAACTATTAAGGTAGTTGATACTGAAAGTATATAAAAAAGACAACATGAATGAAACTAATACTTAATAAAATATGAAAATACTTTAAAAACCTGCATATGCTGAATTAATAGCTATCCATTAAAACTTGCAGTTGAAAACCATATTAAAATGAAATAAACTAAAAGTATAGTTTATAATCTATACTAAAACTGCAAGTATTTAAACTTTGAGAGACTGAAAAACAAACTAAAAAGGAAACTTAAAATGTCCATAAAAACAATTAAGAATAAAAATTAAACTCAAATTCAATAAACTTTTGCTGAAATTAACTAAAACCAAATTGTTTTATCATACTTCAAAACATCCATATGCAATGAACACATTTTTAGACATTTTTGAAAGCTGAAATAAAATAATGCTAAATTAAAAAAAAAAAAAAAAAAAAAACTAAAAACTGTGGTTGAAACTAAAATTAAAAAACTACAAGTATAGCTGTCCAAAGGTGAAACATTTGTTTCAAAGTATTTTAACATGGAAAGAATGACAATAAATGTAACAATTATTTATAAAAAACATTCAAAGACCAAAAAAACAACAACAATAAAACAAAAATTTATTTTGTAAGTGCAAAAGTATTGGTCTGAAGACTGACTTCTCAATTTTATCCTGCAGTTTACTTAAATTCCATGATTTTCAACATTTTCAAAGCTGACATAAAATAACACAAAATAAACAAAAATAATAAACTAAAAAAAAAAACAAAAAAAAAACTGTAATTTGAATGAAAATAATTGTAAGAAAAAGAAACTAAGTATTGTATATTTGTCGAAACTAAAACTACAAGTATTAAGAAAGACACCTTTAACTAAAATTCTAATACTAAAACCTCAATATATAAAAAAAAAAAAAAATAAACCCACAAAATAAAAAAACTACAAAGCAATTTATGAAACCGTTGCTGAAAATAAAACTTAATAGAAATTAAGAAATGTAAATGCAAAACCATGAAGACTGACATGTTCTGTTTTTCCCTGCAGTTTACTTTAAAACCTCCATATGCTGTGAAAATACACTTCCCTGTGCTGCCACTCTCCTTACATAAATCTGCTCCTGCGGCAATGCAAACAATAGAAGGAGGTCAGAGGTCGCGGGCGGTCTGTTATGATGATGTTTCCCATCAGAGATCACGTCTCTATGGCCTCTGATAAGACACACACACACACACACACACACACACACACACACACACACACACAGCTCATGTCCAACAGAGACGTCCGGAGCAGAGCGGGAATGTGGAAATGTCAGGAATACCGCAGATTCAGGGAATAACACATGACGGATCAGACCGAATAAACTGCTGAACCTGAAGTCCAGCAGCTGCAGGTCAACCATGTGACTCAGTTACCTTCTATACATGTTCCTGGTCTTACGGTGCAGGATTCATCAGTGCATGTTGTTTTGAAAGAAAAATAATCTTTCATCAAAATATAACAACATGCTCTACCTCTGAAACTACTTAAGATTCTGCTGACATAACCATGGCTAAGGAGGTGGAGAAAAATATATATATAATAGCAGAAAATGCACGGAAAGGCTATTATTGAGATAAAAAGTTACTTTAAATTGTAATTATATTTCACAATATTACTGTATTTTCGATCAAATAAATGCAGCCTTAGTAAGAGACTACAGACAACAATGTTACCAACCACAAAACCTGTTACACTAATTTACATGCAATTTATAATCACATATCATTTTGGTAACACTTTATTTTAAAGGTGTCCTTGTTACACGTTACATGTACTTACTATTATAACAACACTTAATTATGCATAATTACATGCAAGTAACCATAAGCCAAACCCTATCCATATACAGTAGTAAGTACATGTAGTTACTTAATATTACTCAGTACTTAAATGTATAAATACACTGTAACAACGACAGCTTAAAATAAAGTGTAACCATAATTTCTCTACAATAAACCACATAAAATTCAACGTCTCACATTTAGAAATATCTTAATGCATTATTCAATGCATCAATTAAGTTAAATATTTAACTTTGCATGAACTTCAGGTTAGTTAAATAGCACTTTAAAACAGCAGAATGATATCTGTGAAGTTGATTTGAGAAATATGGATTTTCTCCAAAGGACATGAATATCGAATTCATTTCATGGCTAAAATTATTCTAATTTAGGTCAACATGCCTTCTGCAGAATACAAACGAACAAATATAAACTGAAACTCCTCATGCATCATTAGTTTATGACAAAGATGCAAATCTCAAAAACATTCAAGGAAAATTCTCTAATTATAGTTAAAGACCTTGAACAAAAAGGCACAGTTATGATCTACAAACATTCACTAATCCCAAATGAAAAGGTGAACAAACATCCCCGTTTTACAAGAACATGAAACAACGCTTACAGAAGGACTATGAAACAAACACATCATCCTCCTGAAGAGAAACTCTCCACATCTGTTTGTGCCATTAGCAGACACCAACAGCCTTAAAGGGGCAGTACACTCAAAAATATAAATGTGCTAAAAATGAAACAAACTCATCTACATCTTTGATGTCCTGAGGGTGAGCACATTTTTTAGCACATTTTCATTTTTGGGTGAACTATTCTTTAGATTTTTTTGATTTAAAGACATTTCTCATTATAGAGCTTCTCCATGTATATGCGATAATGACAGAACTAAACTCAGACAACTCAATTAAGACCTTTCTGCATTACATCAGTGTTTTTACCGCGGTAACACGTTCACTTCAGTCTCACGCTCTCACACTTTCTTGTACTGTCGCTCACACCTCTCTTTGTCTGTCTTATTCTGGCTCAGAAACAAACGTCTAAATTAAGCCAAACTTTTGTAAGTTCATCTAAGGTAAAAAAGCATTTCAGGTAAGAAGCTGTTACTTTAAGAAGTAGCCACCTGGTAACCACCCGGAACACCCTAGCAACTGCATAGCAACACCTTGGAAACCATCCACATCCCCTCAACATTGGGGTTTTTCAGTTAAAATTCTTAAAATGAAGTTTCATCACATTTATCTTCAGTGCCGGTGTCTGTTTTCATTCTGTGTCCCAAAGCTCTGAAGGAAATGCACCAATTTACAGTTTTACACTCATAGAAAACATATTGCATATTAATGCTAGCAGCTAGCACCAGATTATCGCCATTTTGGCCTGTGTGGAGAAAGAAAGCCATGAGCAGTTAGTCATAAAGCAGGATGGCTTTAGTCCCAATAAATGTTGTAAAATATTTCTCACATCATCTGCTATCATTCCTCCGTTCAATAGAATCCGCTTGTAAGTGTGTGCACAACAGCTTCAGTAAATAAACCTGATATGAAAAAGACAGATCTTGTTATAGACCAACTATTCATTTTACATCATGGTTTTTTTGTGTGTGTGTGTAATATTTTATATTTCTGTAGTGGTTAAGATTTGTTCTCTTCTGCTCCCCAAGACAGCATTTATGTAATCAAAACTACAACAGTAATATTGTGAAATATTATTATAATGTCATATAACTTTTCTATGTGAATATATTGTAAAATGTAATATATTTCTGTGATCAAATCTGATTTTTCCAGTCTTCAGTGCCGCATGATCTTCAGAAATTATTATAATATGCTGATTTGCTGCTCAATAAACTTTCTGATTATTATCAATGTTGAAAACAGTTGTGCTGATGAATATTTTTGTGGAAATTGTGATGCATTTCATTTTTCAGGATTCTTTGATGAATAGGAAAGTTCAAAAGGATAGCATTTATCTGAAATAGAAATCTTTTGTAAGGTTATACATGCATTTTCTGACACTGTTGATCAATTTAATGCATCCTTGCTAAACAAAAGTATTAATTTCTTTCAAAAATAATCTGCCATAATGCAAACAGCAGTGAAACTCACCAGCAGTGAATAGCAGATTTTGAATCCTGGTTTTGCCACAAAGTAATCATCTGATTTGAAGGTGATCTTGATGAGGTTTGTTTTGGATGTGATCCGTGACGGAGCTCTTTGTCCGCACCAGCGGCCCCAGATGATGGTGCTGGTTTCAGAAATATCCTCCACTTCCACATAATCATACCTGCAACATACAAACCTGTCAGTACATCCCCTGCACAGATCTGCAGGGCCACTTCAAAAATGCTTCGTTTCTGTTCCTCAAATACATTTAAATAGAATAAAAATTAATATGATTATAATATCTGCAGTTTTGTATGTTATTTTAGTATTCTTTATATGCTATAATAATATCTATTAGTATTGTGAATTAGCTTATTTTCATATTTTCAGTTCGGTTTTAATTTTAATTTAAGTTTTAGCAGTTGTGTTGTGCGGTTTTGTAAGTTTTATTAGGTTATTATTTTTATTGCTTAGTTTGTTGCCAATGCAACATTTCTAATTCATTCTAATTAAAGTTCTTCATCTAATTCTATTTATATTTTCTATTATTTCAGCTTCATATAAATTAACAAGGATGATTTATAGTTTTAGTTTATAATAACAGTGCTGGCACTGGGTACATATAGTAATATATAAAACCAATGCAGTAATTGGTAACGTGATGTGATGTCATGCTTTTATCTACAGTGTACATCTACACAGAAAAATATAAAACATTAAGTTTCTTTTCTGTCCTTGTTTCACGCCTTGCCTTTTTCTCATCCTATAAATTCACCTCATCTCTCATCTGTGTTTTTCCTGCGTTATTTTTAGTCTCGATGTCTCGGGGGTCTTTATAAAGTATCAGATTCACAGTAAAACCTCTAACCTCAAGGACAAACCCGTAACCCGAGAGTGACTCCACACATACTGCGCTCAGATACTCGCTCTGATTGGCTTTCTGCTCATTAAATATTCATATCATGTTTTAACTCTTCAGGCCTTTATTTCTAGTCCAGAAATGCAGAATGAGAACCAAACCTGTTATTCTCTCCCACGTGTTACAACATGATTTAACCATGTAGGACATGCGCCTGGAGGTCCTGGATCAACGTTCCTATGAATTAATCTGATCTATAGCTATGTAAAGGGCTTTAGGTTTTGATGCCTGTTAAACTGTTAAATATTTACCATACCTTTACCAGACCAACCCAAAGAGTCAAAATGACACTTTCTCAACAGTTTAAATAGATCTAATACATTATTCATAAACGCTTCCATCCGAAGCTCCACCCCATTCTCTGCTTAAAACCTGTAAACAAATCTAATTCATTACTCATGAAATCAACTATCTGAAGCTTCGCCCTCACCTGAAAACTCCATTTTCCACCTCAGCTTAACTCTTAAATACATCAAATTCATTATTCATGAACTCGCTCATCCTGAAGCTCCGCCCTCACCTGCAGACTCCATTCTCCTTCACTTAAAACATTTACATAGATCTAATTCATTATTCATGAACTCGCTCAGCCTGAAGCTCCGCCCTCACCTGCAGACTCCATTCTCCTCCTCCACTTAAAACATTTACATAGATCTAATTCATTATTCATGAACTCGCTCAACCTGAAGCTCCGCCCTCACCTACAGACTCCATTCTCCTCCTCCACTTAAAACATTTACATAGATCTAATTCATTATTCATGAACTCGCTCACCCTGAAGCTCCGCCCTCTCCTGCAGACTCCATTCTTCTCCTCCACTTAAAACATTTACATAGATCTAATTCATTATTCAAGGCCCTCACCTGCAGACACCATTCTCCACTTTCACTTCAAAAATGTTTAAACGCATCTAATTCATTATTCATGTACTCCTCCATTCTAAAGCTCCGCCCTCACCTGCAGACTCCATTCTCCACCTCCACTTAAAACATTTACATAGATCCAATTCATTATTCATGAACTCATCCATCCGAAGCTCCGCCCTCACCTGCAGACTCCATTCTCTGCCTCCTCCAGTCCAAACTGAGCATCGAATTCCAGCAGGATGCGCGTGTGTGGCGGCGAGAGCAGTTTCCATGACAACAGCAGGTTGCGGGGGTAAGAGCTGGGGAAGCGCGGGCTCTGGACGTGACCTCCGCCCTTGACCATTACGACCTCTTCCTTCCGGTACAAGTCTGTGAGGTGATTGCTGTCTGTTACTGGTCACAACTTGGACAGGTTAGTGCATTTACTCTTGGAGACACACACACACACACACACACACACACACACACACACACACACACAGATATACACAAATACAACACATACAAAGGTTAGAATCCGTTTCATTTCAGTTCATCCCAGTTCAGTTCAGAGAACAGCATAAATTCAGCTCAAATTGAATTCTCTTCAGAAAAATAGACCAGTTTACTTCTAATTCTCGAGGAAACAAGCTAAAAGCACTTTAGATCCACAGCAAATGAATTCCTCTCAAAACTGTCTTCGTTTAAAGAACTTAATTAACTTCCAGTTCCATTTAGGAAGTAAAGTGAATTTACATCTGATGCTCTTTGTGAAGTGATCTGAATTAGTTTTTTGATTCCCTTAAGGAAACTAACACAATTCACTTTTCTCTCTCTTTTTTTTTTTAGCAAAATAACTCAAGTCACTTCAGATTCTATTCAGATCCAAAGTAAACTAAATTCACTTCTAATTCTCTTTACAAAACAAAAGAGACTTCTAACTCTATTTAGGAACTGATGTTTATTTATTTCTGAAGATCTTTGGGAAATTATCTGAATTTACTTCTGATTCACTTCAGGAAAAGAAGTGATTTCACTTTGGATTCACTTAAAAAAACTCTTAGTTCTGTTCAGGAAGAGATGATTATTTACTTCTGATGCTATTTTGGAAATGATCTGGATTCACTTCTGATTCTCTTCCAGAAAACAACATTAGTTCACTTATAATTCACCTCAGGAAAAGAGCTAAATTTATGTTTGATTTTTTTCAGAAACATTACATATGTTCACATGCTTCTGAATCTTATTATAATAAGAATTTGATGAACTTCTTATTGTTCACAAAAAAAAAAAAAAAAAAAAAAAAAAAAACGCTAATTTACATCTGATGCGCTTTTTTGAAGTTACCCAAATTCACTTCTGATTTTCTCCCATAAAAACAAAAACACAATTCACTTCTAAATCTCTTCAGGAAAAGAACAAGTCACTTTTGATTCTCTTCAGAAAAAAATTGGCTTAATTCTTTTTGAATCCTGTTCAGGAAGTGAAGTGAGTTTACACACATTCTTTTGGGAAGTGATCTTAACTGACTCCTGATTCTCTTTAGAAAAAGAACATAATTCACTTGATTCACTTCAGAAAAGTGAACCGAATTAACATCTGATTATAAAGAATTAACCTGAAATCCCTTCTGATTCTCTTCAGCACATCAATCAATTCATTATTAGAATTTGAGCTTAATATCTGAACTGATTTCACTGAAATGGACCACAGAATCTCCGACAGAACACAACACACACACGAGAGAAGTAAGACAGAAATGGAGAAATGGTGACAGGTCTATAGAAAAAGACAGACATGCTTTTAGCCCACAAAAGTAAATTATTAAAAATAGCAGATGTTATGCAACAGAAAAACAAAGATCATTCAATGTGACAGGTCATGAATCTTTAAATCAGACCAATGAGCACACCTGATCGCTGTAAAGAAAACGAAAGAGTTCATGGTTCGCTAAACGAAAGTGACGACATTGACCCGATATGATGTCAAAATGATGCAGCCATGATGATTTTTTCATTTCCAAAAGCTCCTTGACTCAGGACCACCATAGCACTCACACACACACACACACACACACACACACACACACACACACACACACACACACACACACACACACACAGTGATTACTGATCCATGCATGCAGCAAACACTTGTGATTACGGCTATACTGCAGGAACAGGGCCACCATCCATCACCATGACAACTTGCTGACCAATGAGCTTTTAAATGAACTAAACACACAGGAATAAGGCCGCTGTATCTCTCTCTCTCTCTCTCTCTCTCACACACACACACACACACACCACTCGCTTATGTCACTTCTATATGTGTGATACTGACAGACAGTCTAGCAGCTTTGAGTTTAACAGCCTCATTTACACAATCTCTCACACACCGTAATTCTTTAACACCAATTTGCTTCAACTTTCTAAGAACAAATATACACTGTACATAGTACACACTCATCACAAACACACACAGTTCTAAAAGCTCTTAAAGTTTGGTGTGTTAAAATATGAGCTGTCGTCTGTTATTGTGAAGATCTAAATCAGATTAAATGTTCATGACAGGCATCAGGACAGAAGAAAGTAGGTTGCCTCACTGTCTACTGAATACAGTACACACATCCAAGACAAAAACCCAACAGAAAGAGAACCTCATTAATGATTTAAAACGTGTTACATAGCAATTAACAATAATCTGATAAGGTTAAAAATACACAGCACACACAAATTAGGTAAAAGGTCGATTTTTAACTTGATTTAATTAATTTTATCATTAATAGCTGGATTAAGTGTAAATTTAATTAGGTAAAATGGTGCGTTTTTAATTCTATTTAATGTGTTAATCATTACGTTCTATTCTTAAGTGCATTACAAGTATATTTAATCAAGTAATTAAATATCATTTTTATTTGATTTAATTTAATTTAGGTCTGGTATTAAATTACAAGTGTATTTATGTAATATGGTCAATATTTAACTTGTTTTTAATTTGTTAGATCAGTAAATTCTGGTATTGAGTCAACTACAAGTACGTTTAATTACTGTAGGTAATATGGTAAATTTTCAATTACATTTAATTTGTTATCTTTACATTCTTTTCTTAAGTGAATTACAAGTATATTTAATGAAGCAATATGGCTTAATTTTAACTTCATTTAATTAGTAATTCTGGTAGAGTACGTTTAATTACTGTAGGTAATATGGTAAATTTTCAATTACATTTAATTTGTTATCTTTACATTCTTTCCTTAAGTGAATTACAAGTATATTTAATTAAGCAATATGGCTAATTTTTAACTTCATTTAATTAGTAAATTCTGGTATTGATTCAACTACAAGCACGTTTAATTACTGTAGGTAATATGGTAAATTTTCAATTAAATTTAATTTGTTATCTTAACATTCTTTTCTTAAGTGAATTACAAGAATATTTAATTAAGCAATATGGCTAATTTTTAACTTCATTTAATTTGTAAATTCTGATATTAAATTAATTACAAGTATATCAAATTACTGCAGGTAATCTGGTCAGTTTTTAACTTGATTTATTTTGATTTATCATTAAGGTCTGGTATTAAGTGAATTACAAGTATTTTTAATATGGTCACTTTTTAACTAAATTTATTTTGTTTTATCATTTAGTTCTGGTATTAATTAAATGATACGTATTTTATAATCTCTCTAGGTTTTGTCTCCTCAGTGTTATAACAGTTAACTAAAAACTATCCAAAAACAAATCTGTTAATTGAAATTAAGGTGAAATTTAATAAAATACAGGTATATATACACATTCAATGAAAAACATAAATTAAATGAAAACTGCATTGACAACCAACTGAAATAAGTTTAAATTGAAGCCATACAAATCCTAACCAGAAACAAATAAAAACTAAGATTAAACTAACATAAATTAAATGTAAATAAAATTAAATTAAACCTAATTAGTAATATAAAAAAAACCTAAAAAACAAGCTCACTTGAAATATTAATAATTTACAAATATTACTAAAATAATGCTATATGCCATCCAGGATGAATTGCTTTTACTGAGCTTGTTGCAATTCATTATGTGGTTGTCAACTGTGCCTAAGAATTTAGTCAAAAGACTTTAGTTTGTGATAAATGAGTCTTTCATTGTAGTCAGAATAAATAATAGATTGATCTCATTATACAACATCAAAAGGTGTGTGCTGTGTTGAAGTGTTTTGAACAGACATATTTCTCCATCGCTGAAGAGCAGAGGAAAAATAAAACAAATCTAGACATGCACGCATGTGTGAGATCATAAATAATGCCTGACTCTGTGTGTGTGTGTGTGTGTGGTGTGTTTAAGTGTTAGTTTGTGTTTGTGTGTGTGTGTGTGTGTGTGTGTGTGTGTGTGTGTGTGTGGCTCACAATTAAGGTCATCCTGGTCAAGAACCACCCACTTAGACAGGAAGAGACCGTCTGGGGTGCGTTTCCCAAAAGCATCGTTAGCTAACTATAGTAGTTCGTTCCATTGAAATCTATTGGTAATGACGGAACTTGCGACCATAGTTGCTTTTAGGAAACACACCCCTGATTGACATATAAAGAGATCAGTCACAGTTCATTGTGTTTTAATCTGCCTTTAAGGGTCAAGTTTATCAGAAATACTTTATATCACACTAACTTACACTAGCAGCCAAAAGTTTTTTTTAAAGAAGTCTCTTCTGCTCACCAAGCCTGCATTTATTTGATCCAAAATACAGCTAAATTTAACATTTTGAAATATTTTTTACCATTAAAACTAACCATTTTCTATTTGAATGCATTTTAAAATGTAATTTATTCCTGTGGTTTCAAAGCTGAATTTTTTAACATCATCAAAAAAAAAATGTTTTTTGAGTAGCAAATCAGTATATTAGAATGATTTCTGAAGATCATGTGACACTGAAGACTGGAGTAATGATGATGAAAATTAATTAAATTTACAGCAATGAATTATATTTTTAAAATATATTCAAATAAGGTTATTTTAAATAGTAAAAATATTTCACAATTATATTACTGCTTTTGGTGTACTTTGGATCAAATAAATGCAGGCTTGATGAGCAGAAGAGAATTCTTTAAAAACACTGAAAATCTTACCGTTAAAAACTTTTGACTGCTAGTGTACATAAAAATAAAACCTCAAACAATACTACGATAGCAACTATCCGTGGTTGTAGGAAAAACATGAGAAGCGGTTCCACGACTCATTTCACTACACAACAGACATCTCAACAAGAACTAAACAGTAAATCATACATTTGACCAGTTCATAAAAACATTCATTTGTGTCTCATGTTCTGTCTGTTTCTTTCTCTCAATATTTCAACTATGTTGCATTTCAATTTTCAGAGCTAGATGCCGAGAGTGAACAACAATTTTATTCTTCCATCTTGCCCAGGTCATATTTCATTCTAAAAATAAAACCAATAAATAAATAAACAAATAAATAAATACCTACCTACCTACATGCACACACCTAACTAATTACAATAAAATAAAAACATGCCCAAATCATATTTAATTCCAAAATTAGAAATAAATATAAACATATACAATAAAATAAAAATATAAAATGTAATAAAAATATAGAATAAAGACAAAAAATATAAATTATAAAACAAAAATGAAAATATGAAGAAAAAAAAACATGAAAGAAAGAAAAAAGAAACCAACCATATTTTTCTTAAGCAAAACGGCCATTAAAATTACACAAAATATATTTTCTTTTTCTCTCTATTTCCTCTACAGATAAATCCATCTGAAGACATGAAGAATTTCCTAGGACAGGAGTTCAGAAAGCATGTGTTTCTATTGACAGCTAGAGGTCAGAGGTCAAACACGAGCATAAAGCTTTATGACTCATCAGTGTATGTGTGTGTGACCCCGCTGTCAGACCGTTTCAGCTGAACTTACAGAAGCATCGAGACACGACACACTCAGACTCCCACCCTGAGGACGTGTGTGTGTGTGTGTGTGTGTGTGTCCATCTATTTGTAGTTTCTCTCACCTCGCGTGCTGCTCTGTGCTTGAGTGAGAGATCATGCTGAAACTGTTACACAGTTGGAACCCAAAGCAGAATCTATTTCTGGACGTCTAGAGTCACACAAAACACACGTTATATCAGCACACTCGCCTCAGTTTATTAGTGCGCTAATATTCTATTGGAACGTTTGTTCCTGTATCCATAGCAACCAAAAGTTCCATCAGGATTTATTGTGAAGAAGCTGAATGACATCATTAACAGACTCCTGTATCTGCTGCCATGCCAATTCTGTTAAATATGATTATTTTAGATTTTATGATTTAACAACATAATATTAAAAAATCCTAAATACAATAATACATACAATAAATGAATGAATGCATAAATAAATAGAATTTTACATTTTAGAAATCAACTAAAACTGAAAAAGTATTTAGTTGTCTCATTTCTCATTATTTTTGCATGTATCAGAATTATTGTAACTGTAAATAACTGTATAAAATCATAATTAATAAAAATATATATATACACAAACTACTAAAAATGAGACAAACAACAAAATTACTAAAAAAATCTGCAAAACTGAGATATTGCATAAAATATATAATGGTGCATACAAATACATATACTTGTCTGTACATAATTTATTCATTCAAATGATATATTTTGCAAAGAAACTGAGGCCTATTTATTTATTTATTAATCTTTTTTTTCCTACTTGCATTATTTCCCCAAATTCTCATTTTTATTTTTTTTTTAATTTTTTTTTTTTTATTTGTTTTATTTCCCCAAATTCTCATTACTATAATGCATTCAAATGTTTATGGTTAAAGAGAGAGAGAGAAGAGAAGAGAGAATGAGGGAGGAAAAAGAGAAAGAGAAGATAGAGAAGAGAGAGTGAAGAAGAAGAGAAGAGAAGAGAACAGAAAGAGACGAGAAGAGAAAGAAAGAGGGAAAGAGATAAAAAGAGAAGAGAAGAGAAGAGAAGAGAAGAGAAGTGAAGAGAAGAGAAGAGAAGAGAAGTTTTTTTAATAATTATTGATTTTGCTATGCAATAAATGTATGCAACACCTTTCTTTAATTTCAAGTACATAATTATTTTGCTGTTCATAAGTCTGTTTACTTTTTTTTAACTAACCTATTTGATTGTACCGAGTTTGCTATTGGAACAATACTGTACTGTTTGAGCTACTGTAATCTAACTTATACAATATGCTCTTATTGATTGACTTTGAACCACTTTGCAGCATGTTTTCTGCATTAATTATATTACAGCAAACACAAACCGCCGTGTTCCTGGGAGAATCTGGGAAAGGAAAGAGTTTAAGTGGCTGTTTATATTCCTTACAAGGCGTTGATGCTGAAGAGCACAAACATAATACTGCAAAAATAAAACCTCACAGGAAACAAGCCTCCAGTGCACAGAACATGTTCAACACAGATAATGAAGCGTTTCTGTGTGCATTTCATTATTTTTGTACTATCCCTGATCAGATTCTTCTTAATATGAGGAGAGTGTTAGCAACACACACACACACACACACACAAGATTATTCTTAATATGAGGATAGTGTTGGCCAAACACACACACACACACACACACACACACTCACACAAACACACAAACACACACACACACACACACACACACACACACACACACACACACACACTCAGGGCATCACTCGTAAGAAAGTAAATCAATTAGTGCTCAACTGCAGCGTTATGAAAGCCAAGCCATCAACACTCCAGCCAGCTCTTATTAACACATGCTGGATACCGACTTCACATTCAGCTCTTGTTTTTTAATGATGTGTAATTTGCTTTTAAAAACATTGTGTTTTGTTTGCTTGGTGTTTGACTTATTAAAAACAGCAATAGAGGTTTGTTATATGACTTGGACAAATAACAACGGTTTTATTTTTCCAAAATTTAATTTTTCCCAAATTGTTTTCTGTTGTAATTGTTTACATTTTTCTTAATGTACTGTACTGTATATGAACAAAAACTTATTTTATTTCTATGAATTTACAAAACTTTAATAATTTAATACAGTTGTAACAATATTAGGGAACAATTTTTTTTTAATTTATTGATTTTTTTTTTTTTTTTTACAAATTCCATTATATTTTTTTCCAGAAATTCAATTTTTCTAGATTTTCTTTTTCCTATTTTATATAATTTATCACTAAAAACAGTGAACTAAAAACTTTAGCAATTTAATTTTTTTTTTTTTTTTACAAAGTCAACTTTTTCATGTTTATTTATTTATATTTAAGGTTATGTACTATGGTTTTATACAAATATATTGCCAAAACCTGTGGTAAAAAAATAAAAATTTAAAATAATAAAAATTAAACCTTTACCAATTTAATGACTTTTATTTATAAGATTAGATTAGATTAGATTATGAGCAGTATTTTTGTTTTAGTTTTTTAGATTCTGTGTTTTACAGTGTAGAACAAATTTATCTTAAAAAAAAAACGAAAAAAAAAACAAAAAAAAAACATTGGTAAGCCAATAAGTTAATTAATAATTTACCAATTTTAACAACAATATGGCCCCATGAAATCTTTATTATGTTTTTACAAATTCTTTTGAATTTTTCTGTTTTCTGCCTTTTTAAGATTTAACAAATTTATCATCAAGAACTGTGGTAATCAAATGAATTTGTTAAACTTTTGTTTAACCTGGCTTTTAAAATGCAATCACATGAAAAATACAACAATTCTTTTCTTCACAACAAAACACTGTTTTTTCTTTTCTTTCTTTTTTTTTTTCTTGTCAAATAAAGTGCTGAAGCAGACAGCTGGGAATATATTGGGAAAATGGGAATTTGCAAAACATTGTGAATGACAGGCAATCAAATTCTGCAGCGCTTGGAGTATTTGATCTATTTTTCCCTAATTAACTTATGTACTTTCAACAACATTGTTTCTAGAATAAGTAGTTTGCATGCTGTAAAATCACAGATATAAAGGGAATAAGAGATGTGTGTCGTCATACAGACATGCAGCTCACAGATGTCTGATTTCATGAGGGAAACACTGAGCTAATGGAGATGATACACCCAGTGCTGAAACATGCCCACCCTGAGACACACACACACAGATCTGTGACTGAGGGCTCATTTTGTCTGTCACGGTTTATAACTACTTTTACAGTCATGGATTCCTCCATCTCACACACACACACACACACACACACACACACACACACACACACACACACACACACACACACACACACACACACACACACACACACACACACACACACAGAGTGAATAACTGGAGCCTGATGTGGTTTCTGTTCAAAACGATGAAAGAATGTGCACTAGCAGACAGCTGTGTGTGATATACAGACAGAAATATGCTGAGTAAAGACACATCCTCCTGTCTGCATGTAAAAAATGACAGAAAACAGGCCACCACACACACACGACTAAATGGAAACACCTAAGTTAAAGACTTTTTTCTTTTTTGTTTATTTACTCATACATAATCAGACCACCTACAAAGCACACACACACACAATGCAACAGGGACAATAATTCCTTCCACAATTCAAGAAGTGGGTGTGTGTGTGTATGGTGGGGAATCCCATACCAGATTCCTCATCACTGATGGCTGGGTGTAAACCGGGACACCCTGTGACTCACTGTCCTAAAATAACTATATTTCAGCTGTTTTACCACAGACACACACACACACACACACATCCACAACTCAACAGTTCTGTCATGGATGCTCAAACACAACAGCCACATCACTCTCTCTCTCTCTCTCACACACACACACCCCTGTACAAGGGTAGCTGACACTTCAAATGGTGTGAATTGTTTCAAGTACAACTATTTAAACATCATTTCCTAATTGTTTAAATTGTTTATTCTTGCAAAAATTATGCATGTCATTTTAAGGTAAAAATGTCAAAAACACAACAAAGTCATTAAAAGTTTAACTAAAATTCAAATGGAAACAGAAAATGCGGGGAAAAATACTCAATGGTAAAATAACCCGACTGCATGTCATTTTTAATTGAGAGCAGGGTTACTTGACAAAAAAAAAAGTTACTTGAAATAAAAAAAATATATAAAAAATAGTTAATGGAAATAATAAAAAAAAAAACTTTAGTTAGTTAGTTGCCAAAGCAACACTTCTCAAAAAAAAAAAAAAAAAAAAAAAAAAATAGAAATAAACCTGTAGACATTTAAAACACAACAAAATCACTAATTTGTGACTAGAATGTTGTTAATCTTGTGTTAGTGTTACTTAAATAAAAATGATTCAGATACCACATATAATATATTTTTAATAATTTATGGTTCGTTTAAAAAGTCAACAAGTGAAATATTAAAAAGTACAAATTATGCATTGCAAGACTATTTAATTGAACCATAACTTATTCAAAATGGATTTAAAAAAATCCAAAATAAATTTAAAACTCCAAATATTCCAAAGAGTAATAGTGTTATTATGAGTCAACAAACCTAATATTGCAGTGAATATTTTAATATTCATTACAGGTGTCTGACACCTGTTGGAGAACTAAAACACACACACACACACAGAGAGAGAGAGAGAGAGAGAGAGAGAGAGATGACCTCAAAGGTACCCCCCCCCACACACACACACACAAAACAAAATCAAGCTTTTCATCCCATCAAATCTTAATAAGCAATGTTTACACTGCATTCAAGCTTTTCGTCAGTTTATGCATTCCCTGGGAATCGAATCCCTGACCTTGTGTTGCTATCATTAGACTCTACTGCTTGAGCTACAAGAGTACAGGAACAGGTTAAAGATCCTCCTACCACAGTCACTGATTGCAGAGAAGAACAGCGCTGTTGAAATCAGGCACGTGACATGAGCAGAGACGATCAGAGAGCTGTAGACCTGTCATAACACGCTTCAGCTGATCACAACATCAACTAAAACTGCATGAGGAACATTCATCTGCAGCACTTCAAAATGTCTGAATGTCATTCATGAGATCACAAAATATCAAAGCAAAGTTCTGATCTCAACTAATGGCACTTGTCTGAAGTATTTGGCAATGAATTTTAAGTAACTGCTGTCAAAGTATTTCAGCAGACACTAGAAAATGTCTAAATGTCACTGCATTAGATAATAAAATAACAAGTGACATTTATGGTAAACACGGACAGCACAAGCACTGTTTACAAGCAGAACACTCAGCAAACAGTTTTGCATGGTTTGAAATAAAAAATAATAGTTCTGGTGTTGATTGCAATCAATGCAAAAAAAAAAACACATTGTTCTTGTTTGTGGTTAAACAGCTAGCATTGTCAGAACTTCCTTTACGTTCTGTCAAGGTTCTCTCAACGTTATGAACAAACGTTAACAGAACATTAGCTTTTCTTTAATAATGTTCTCATAACATTAGCACAAAAACGTCTGTAACTTTATCGTGGAATGTTTTTTTTTTCTGAAACATTTTAGTTTAAATCTTTATGCAACGTTTGTCAAATGTTACTAATTGTTTCAGAATGTTCAAAAAACATTCAAAAGTAACATAAAAGTCCCATAATACTTTCAAAATGATACAATGGAACGTTCCCTTTATGTTTGCACAACCAAGAAAAAGAAAAATGGTTTTAAACAAGCATCATTAAAAACAATACATCATTCATGGAATGTTTTATCTGCAACATTTTAGTTGAATGTTCATCTAACATTCTTTAAACGTTGCTACTTGTTACTTTTGAATGTTCACTGATCATTCTAAAACATTCTCATAATGATTGCAAAATGATCAAATGTTATGTTCACAATGACATTTTTCTTAGACATTTTAGTTGAATGTTCTTTAAATGTTGTTGCAGAACGTTCAGAGAACATTTAAAAGCCACATTCTTATATTTTCTGCAAGATGATAAAATGGAATGTTCAGACATTCAGACAAAATTCTTAATCATTAAAAAAATGTTTAAAACAATACTTCATTGAATGTTTATGTTTTCCTGCAACAGTTTAGTTCAAGGTTAATTTAACATTCTTTAAATGTTCAGAGAACAAATAAAAGTAACATTCCCGTGATGTTTGTAAAATTTGACTTTTCCACAAACAAAAAAAGATTTTAAAACGTTTCAAACACGACTTTTCAGAGAGAACATTCAGGAACAAAGTGTTCATAACTTAAAGGTAACGTTAGCAAAACGTTCTTAGACTACATATTGTTAGCTTGGTACTAGAGCATGTCGATAGCTAATGTGATGAACTTCTACACCTGCTAGCTAGAACACCTGTGTGAACTTCAGACTTCATACATGCACTAAAAAGTTGATTAATACGACAGCGAAAAGGGAAGGCATGCGAGCTCAGAGGACGCTCGCTTTAGTGTCCTAAATTACTTTTGGGGTCACCGTATCTTCCAAACTTACCATTGCTGCGTGCGTTGGAAGCCCTCAGCGCTTTGGAGGACATCACCTGGGCCTGTGTGGCGTAATTCTCACCGCTCAGCGCCGCGATGAGGGAGCACAGGAGCAGCCACATGATTTGGAACCGAACCGTCTGCTGATGCGTGATCCAGAAGCGCCACATGGACCCGGAGTTTCGTGCGCAGACCCGGAGAACAGGTTCATATAAACCAAGCCGCGGAATCCAGAACCTTCGACTTTATCTGCTTGTGTCCCGTTTGACCCCGAGCTTATAATTCCACCAGAATACTTTCCATTCCTTGAACATTTACGGAAACCCGAGGACGCGAGAAAAGTGTCCTGGCAACAATAACGCGCGGGGTGCCGATGGATTCCCAGAGTTCACACATCAAACTCCTGCTGAAAGATCGGGTTGGTGAGTTGCTGAGAGATGGAAGGAGAAAGAAAGGAAGCCCAGGAGGGCTGGACCCCCTTCATCCAGTCAGGACGAGGAAATAACGCCCGTGGGGCGCGCTTTACTGAGTGTTTGCGGGAATACTTTCCCTCAGTGCGTAACGCTGCCACACTTTTCCTGTTTGTTTCGCCGCAAGAAAAGTTTTGAGTTTCCCCTGAGGAGAAACAACAAACACGGGATTCAAACATTCAGCAAACTGCAGGCCATGACTTGAATTCAGCGTTCAAACTCTTTCTCAGTGAATTATAACAGTGTTTATTAAGTCTAATGTGTAGAAATATAATTTAATAAGTGTTTACGTAATGCTTCCTCATGAACAATTGCACCTTATCAGATGCGGACATTACCGCTCTGGGATCTGAATTATTGGAAGTGTTTGCTATGGAATAAAAACTCACTAGTCACTGCACTGTATACTGCCTACTACTTTTAAATAGTAGGTGAAGATAAACGTTTCAAACAGGAGTACGCTTGTCACATGACCTCATCACGTGTGTTTAATTCCGCAAGTTGCAATCATTTATATTTGTTAAATTGACAATTAGATTAGAGACTATTAATTCATAAAGTGTCAATGAGTAAACATTTAATCTAAATCGAAATACAGATTTCAGGAGAACACAACAAGAGGTGAAAGCATCCAGGGTAAGCAGACTTGACTGTATGTGGCAGGTTCTCACATGTATTTTTTGCCAAGTTTAGGGGAAACCCCGCAGAATTCAGGTCTAGGCCTGAGTGAGAGCAATAAAGGTGATCTGATCCAGACTGTGCCTGCTTTCCCGGCCCGGTCCAGTTCTGAGCTCAGGGTGTGTCACTATTTACCTCCTGCGGGACGCTGTGTGTGTGTGAGGTGTTGTGGGTAACCAGGACCAGTGTACATAGTGTTGACACAGAAACTCTAGCGTACATCTTGATGTTTATCTTTATGTCTTTGTATTTCTCTCTCACACACACTCCGAGTTTATCTAAATGTGTTTGTACAGGAAACCGCCTGTTTATATTCTTGCTTTGCACTAAACACATGTTTGCACTGCTGCACTAATGGACAACACATCCAACGAGTGTTTTATCTAAGAGTTGCACATGTCATTTTTAGTGGTGTTTACTCATACTGTACTTACAGTTCCAACACTAAGTATTAAACATCCCACAGTGTTTATACTTGAGACATGAATAATTCCTTAAATCTGTCTCTTTTTACTTAAGCCTAGCAACCTTTTTAGTAAATGCATAGTAACACCTTAGCAACATCCTGGCAACCATTAAACAATGCACTAAAAAAACCTCCGAACATTTTAGTAAGCACACAGCAACATCATAGCAACACCCTGGCAACCGTTAAGCAATGCACCTATAAGAACACCTTAACAAAATCATAGCAACGCCCTAGCAACAGAACATGTTAGTAACCGCATCACAACAACTTGGCAACATCACAGCAACACCCTGGCAACCATTAAACAATGCATTGAAAACCACTCAGAATGCCCTAGCAACCAGAATATTTTAGTAACCACATAGCAATGTATCTGAGAACACCTTAGAAACATCATAGCAACACCCTAGCAACCAGAACATTTAGTAACCACAAATTAATGAACCTAGGAAAGCCTTAAAAACATAGCAACACCCTGGCAACCACCAAGCACTGCACTGAAAACCACTCAGAATGCGCTAGAAACCAGAACATTTTAGTAACCGCATAGCAACACCCTAGAAACTGTTAACAATGCACTGAAAACCACTCAAAACACCCTAGCAACCAGAACATTTAGTAATCACTTAGCAAAGCACTTAAAAACAAATTAGCATCATCATAGCAACGCTCTGGCAACCATTAAGCAATGCACTAGCAACACACCTAGGAACACTTTAGCAACATCATATCAATATCCTAGTTACCACTCAAAACACCCTAGCAACCACTTTGCAACACCACAGGAGCCAACTAGAGCATCCATGCAACATGCATGCTGTAATGACATTCAGAATTGCATAGCAACACCCTAGCAACCATTAGCATTGTGGTGGTGAGACATGCACGCTCAAGCACTTATAATGTGTTTAAAATCGTGTTCATAAAATACAAAGGTTTAAAATCGAGTTCTAACATCCTCTCCCTCTCTCTGTACTGTCCTGAAAGAGTTAATGCTCAGACGGTCTGGAATGATTCCTGGATTCCCGCAGCATTCCGCCACATTCCATGGGATTCTTCAGCGGCGACATCATAATCAAAGACGGCGGATGACAAAGACGCTCAGTGTGGCATTGAACAACTGCAAACTCCTAATTATTCACAAATATACGGACAAGAGCAGCACACACACACACACCAGCTTTACAGTACATAGGAAAATATGCTCAATTGTCACGAAAATAATGGTGCAGTGCATTAAATATTAATGTAGGCTTCATTTGTGTTATTCAAAATATAATTTATTATTTATTATTTTTTTCTTTTGGTTTTGAGGCAGCATATGACCTGCATGAGTTTTTGTGGCATTGTAGAGTGAATCTTGTGCATCCAGCCATGAGTTCCGTCTCTTTTAACACAGAGAACATGCAGTAGGAGGAAGGTTTTATTGCTGAAGTCACATGATCAGTCAGATCTGTATTTATATCATGGGTTAAAGCTCCTGAAGCTTTTAGCAAGACAATTACAGGTCAAGTGTGAAATTTATTCACTACTACTAAAGTAAATTACACTTGTGTCTCCCCTTACATCCCATCCCCTGTCTTGCTTTAGTTGGACAAACAGATAATCCAGATAGATTAAAAAATAAAAATAAATAAATAAGAGGAAGATGTGATTTTTCCTGTAGCTCCACAATATTTAGTCTCGGTGCGCTCAAAATTATTTAACCCCTTGCTGACTTGAAAAGTAATTTTGAAATAAGAAATTGTATTATTAAAATGTATTATATATTAAATACATGAACAGTTACCTGGAAATCAAGTAATTATGAAGTATGAAATTATACTATAAAATAAATACTATGATTTTTTTTTTTTTAAATAATTATTTGGAAATCAAGCAATTATTAAATATGGGATAATATTATAGAAACGATATAAAATATATATTAATAATTATTCAGAGATTATGAAATGTGAAATATAATTAACTAATGTACAAATATGTTAATAATACTAGAAATTAATTAGGAAATTGGAGATTATAGAATCAAAATAATATAAAAAATAAATTGATGGCATGGAAATTAAGTAATTATGAAATGTGGGATTCTATTCTAAACAAATAATTTAAAATAAAATAGTAATTAATTGGAAATCAAGTAATTAAGAAACATGACATTTATATAATAAACAAAGAATATATAGTGTATTAATAATTATGTTATGATATATAAGACTGTATTGTAAAAATGTATTATACAAGGGTGTAGAATTTAGTAGAGATGCTATGACATGTACCTACCAATATCTAGCGACTTCTATATTTGATCAAAAAATTAAATGTCTGTTGTCCGCTGTTAAATGTAAATAAACCTACACCCTTGGTATTATAAATACATGAATAATTACTTGTAAATCAAGTAATTAAGAAATATAGGATTATATAAAAAGTTATATATAACATAAATGGAGTTATTATAAAAACACATTTATTAATACTACTTGGAAATAAGTTAGGAAATTAGAGAATAATTTATGACATGGAAATTAAAGAATTTTGAAGTAGGCTATTCTTAAAAATAATTTATAATATATTTATCAAGTAATTTGAAACATGAAAATTATATTATACAAATAATATAGAATATATTTATAATTACATGGAAAACAAGTAATTCTGAGTATAAAATATGAGATAAGATAAAAGTTGGTTATATAAAATATATTACTATTTGCTAGGAAATCAAGTAATTATGAAATATAAGATTATTTTATAAAATTAATGTGTGACCCTGTACCACAAAACCAGTACATTTTTCGAAATTTAAATTTATATGTCACCTGAAAGCTGAATAAATAATCTCTCCAGTGATTTATGGTTTGTTAGGAGGACAATATTTGGCTGAGATACAACTGTTTGAAAATCTGGAATCTGAGGGAGCAAAAAAATCTAAATACTGATAAAATCGCCTTTAAAGTTGTTCAAATGAAGTTCTTAGCAATGCATATTACTAATCAAAAATTAAGTTTTGATATATATTTACGGTAGGAAATTTACAAAATATCTTCATGGAACATAATCTTTACTTAATATCCTAATGATTTTTGGCATAAAAGAAAAATCGATAATTTTGATCCATACAATGTGTTTTTGGCTATTGCTACAAATATTGCTACAAATATACCCCAGCGACTTCAGACTGGTGTTGTGCTCCAGAGTCACATATTATGATGATTTGATATCAAAATATGATCAAAGTGACAAATGAGAAGAAGAGTTTCAGTTGTGATGGGTGGCCTATTTATTATGATTCATTAGCTGTTGCAGTTTCAGTTCATCTGTAGATGGATAAAGGAGTGTTTTTTTCTATTTTTCTCTTATAAGCTGGCCAGCTAGATTCTTATTCTCTCTGTCTGACCACTCACTGACATACAACTGGACTTCAGAAGCATCTTCTGACAAGCACCTGACGGCAGACGACGAGCAAAGACAGCAGCATGCAACACTGAGCTGCTAAAAAGCATCACCTGAATAACAACATCTGGATTAATGACAGACACTTGAAGGAAACTCTATCGCCCCCTTGAGTTCTGAGGTTTATTAGTGCCACAGAATGCAGTGCATTGACCAGTTTGCATCTCTCTGGCCTGACCTTTTATTGCACGGTATGCAATGCAACACAACTTAACTATATCACATACAGACCCAAGCGCAGAGCTATTTTTAGTCCCACACTCTTTCGTTTTATCTTACCATCAAGATCATTTCCTCGGTGTGATTTATGATCAGGCAGAGGTGTGGTGTCATGTTAATGTGAGGTCTGATAACTAAGCCCACCCGCAGCACACAGGATAAACACACAGGAGTCCTTTACCGCAGTGCTGGCGCGTTTATGAAGTCGCATCTCCTGCTAGATAAATCTGACAAACGGCGGGAAGTTGAGAGCTCAGACCTCATCTGAAGGCATCAGACGTGTGTGTGTGTGTGTGTGTGTGTGTGCGCAGTTATTGATTGAAACCATTGAGTGGATTTGTATGGTTTATGACATCCTGATGGGCGATAAATATGTGTCAGTGAGTGTGTTTTGAATTTCCCTCAACACTAAGCAAACTCGATTAGATTAACATGAATAAAAAGTATCTGGGCTCACTGTGTGTGTGTGTGTGTGTGTGTGTGTGTGGTTATCACATTAGCTTTATTCAATCAGATCTCACCTGTGTTCCTGCCAGATGGCGGGAAAAATGCTGACTAGGTACCTTAAACACACACACACACACAGAAAGAGAGAGTCTTCTGTCGCTCTGCAGCCTTAATTAGATAATTCATCAGTCCATCATTTAAACTGGCTCATAATTAACAAAATCTTTATGACTGGACACAATACAATTGCCTAAAATTCTCAATTAGCATAATCTTCAGACAGGACTTTGGTTAAAGAGGCAGCTTAGGTATTGTGTGTGTGTGTGTGTGTGTGTGTGTGTGTTGGTGCAGTGACCTTGAAGGTCCGTCTCTGTTCTGCTTCCTTCTCTATCCATTACACACACAAACCTAGTGTGCTGCCTACTTAGACAATGTTTTTAAGGCTTCTTAGATGCAATTAAGATGCAAAGGCTGTTCAGAATGTAGACGGTGACGTCATGCTGCCTTCTAAGATGCATTCTTATCACTACTATTTTAAAGCAACATCATATTTATCTCATGCAAAATGCAAACCCAGAATTCACTGCAACGGGCTCAGTATCTATGAGTCTGTAAGGGTTTAAAAAAAAGAAATACATTTTATTCAACAAGGATGCATTAAATTTATAATTTATTACAAAAGATTTCTATT
This sequence comes from Cyprinus carpio, assembly GCF_018340385.1. Taxonomy (NCBI): domain Eukaryota; kingdom Metazoa; phylum Chordata; class Actinopteri; order Cypriniformes; family Cyprinidae; genus Cyprinus; species Cyprinus carpio. Next base: position 27,152,458 of record NC_056611.1, read on the forward strand.
TCAAATAAATGATGTCCTTTTAAACTTTCAATTCATCAAAGAATCCTGAACAATAAAATGTATCAGTTTACACATAAACATAATCTCTCTCTCTCTCTCTCTCTCTCTCTCTCTCTCTCTCTCTCTCTCTCTATATATATATATATATATATATAATCAGTAATGTTTTTGAGCAGCAAATCAGCATATTAGAATGATTTCTGAAGGATTATGTGACACTGAAGACTGGCATAATGATGCTGAAAATTCAGCTTTGATCATAGCAGTAAAATAAATTTTTACAATATATTCACATAAAAAACAGATATTTTAAATGGTAATAATATTAAACTGTTTTACTGTATTTTTAATCAAATAAATGCAGCATTGGTGAGCATACTGGTGAGTGATTTCACTTTTGCATGGTAACAAAAATGAATTAAAATTATTTAGAAATTATATGAGAATGATGAAAGCTGAAAAAAATAAGGAATCACATTTAAAATATTGATTAAAAATAAAACAGTACATAATACTAAAATAATGCTGATAAAATGACAGCAACAGCAATAAAAACATCAGTGCTTTATAAAATAATAATGTTCAATGTAATTAATTCAGTATTGAAACATATATAAACATTTCAAATCAAATTAAAAATTGATTCTTTTACGTTGTATTTGTGTGCATGTGGTGTGTTTTTATGATTATTTGAGCTCCACATTCACTGGTAGTGCAGAAGTTTATAGACTATAACAAAGAGCTTGACTGTCAAAGCGGTTCAGACCTGTTCCTGATGAATCCACCACAAAAATCACAACTCATCATCAGTCAGAAGCATCATCACAGATGCCAGACACCTGCTGAATATCAACCAGTACAAACCAACCGTACAAAAGAGTCAGAATTATTCAGGTTCAATACAAGTTAAGAAAACAAATGAACAAACTGCATTTACAGTAATGAACTTACAATGGAAGAGTATTCCAGGAATAGGAACAATAAAAAGCATTTGACTGAAATCAACAGTGAATACAAACTCTAATTTTCTCTTTATCCTTCAGGGTTTTCAAGCACCTCTCAAATAACACTAACCGTGTTTGTGTGTGTGTGTGTGTGTGTGTGTGTGTTAATAGATCTGTTTTTGTCTCATGGTGATGTGGAACAGATTATGATGTCTTTTTCATTTCCAGGTAGATTCATTAGGTATTTGCAGCTAGTTAGAGACGTATTTTGTGCAATTTCTTGGTATTATTAATTCAGGAAATTTCACCCCGTACTAAACAACAACCCTTCACCGAGTTAAAAATACTGTGTCATCTGTGTGACCCCTATCCTGGTTTGTCATCCTTAATTAAAACTGAAGATAATAATATAAACATTTTAGATGAAAAACATAAATTAAATGAAAACAGGAATTGCTGCCTAACTGAAATAATTTTATGTTTAAGTATTAAAATTACTAACTGGTAACTAAAATAAAAATGAATTAAAACTACTTAGAAATATTTAAAATTATTTTTAAAACTCTTGAAAATGCACAAAATGACTAAATAAATAAAAAAATAAAAATAATATAATAAATAAAAATAAAATAAATTTAAACAGAAAATGTAAAAATAAATCTAATATAAAATATTAAATGTATACATCATTACAAATTATTTTTTTAATTATTATAAAAATGCATAATTGTAATATAGTGCTGGCGCATTTATATAGAATTAAAAGGATTCATACGCACAGGTGTCCATATATAAGATATTTTAAAAAGAATAATTTCACTTCCAACTGGATGATAAAAATAAAAATACACCTGCGACTGCATTTTCTGCTTCATTGCTATTTAACCGCATCTAGACTAATGAACTACTGTACTGTACATTACTGTAGTTCATTTTATGTACCTGTTTATGTTTTTTTTATGATAAAACAATGCATCTAGTACTTACTGAAATACACTGAAATTTTGGATTGAAATATTTGTTTATTAATATTTATTATATATCATATTTTACTGTGACTTTACCACCTTCAATGCAATTTTACTCCCTAAACCATGGTAAAATCCTTGTAATGCATGCTTTGAAATTAGATTTTACAGCTGAAACTTTCCAAGATATCCATCAACAAATGTTCAAAAATCTGGGATAATTTTCCATACGGTAAGATAAAAGGGAAGCTGAGGAGGAAGGAGAGGGGATCCTGTGACAGCGGGAATCTCTCCTGAAGCATCAGAAAGCATCAGCGCTTTGATCTGTGGTCTGCTGTCTGTGTGTGTTTGTGTGCTCGTCTGTCTCTTCTCATCTTTTGTTGTGCAGAAGAATCAATGGATGGATGATCTTTATCGCTCAAACTTCGCAGAGATGACAGAACAAAACGGAGGCACAATGTGCTCGCTCTCAGTCTCTTATCTACTTCAGTTAATTAAAGCGGTGTGTGTAACGAGTTTATGTGCTTCACTCTAACTGAATTAAGTAGACAGATAAGAGTCACTCTGAATTCAGATGGAGTCTCTGCACTCAGACCAACACACACACACACACACACACACACACTGCGCTACAATAGGACACACATCAGTGTGTGTGTGTGTGTGTGTGATCTGTTCTTTATTCAGAGAGCGTCCTACTGCAGAAAGCCCCGAAATGCCCCGCCTCCCTCTCGCTCTCTCTTTTTATGGATGGAGGGAAGAACAGAGAAAAGAAGTTGCGTTCAGATTCACAGGGTCCCTACAGAGCGTTCACTGCTCTCTACACACACAGCACCAGAGATCTGGAGGAGTTCACTCGACAAAATACTCTCAACATTATCAAACACACACAGAGCTCAGGGGTTTAGATCTCATGACATCATAAATACACACACATACATAAATTAGGAAGAAAGACATATATTTATATAATATAAAATAAATAATATATAAACATGATATACAATATTATACATTTAAATATATAATAATCACAATATATTTAATGATATATATATATATATATATATATTGTTAAAAATACTATTTAAGGTTTTGTGGCATCATAAATACACGCATATAGCTAATATTATATATATATATATAATATTCTAAATTTAACCCAACCCAATTGCTAGGTTTGTCCATATTAAACCCAACATTTAATATAAGTGTATGTACTGCCATTTGGACTGAATCCCTAGAGAAAGATAGAACAAAAGATAGAGAGACAAAATGATAGACAGATAGATAGATTAGATAGATAGATAGATAGATAGATAGATAGATAGATAGATAGATAGATAGATAGATAGATAGATAGATAGATAGATAGATAGAATATTGATTGCATTTTGAAAAGTGGGGAAAAGAAGCTGAGCGATTGGAGGGGAGGGGTTGAAAAAAACGAGAGCAACATCTCATTAACATATGACCGCCCACATTTACATATCAACACATATTCAGTAACAACTTGACCCGCCCTGATGGGCAACAGTGTAACTATACTGGTTCACAGCAGTCAGCCAATCAGAACGGAGCTCATTTGCATACAGAAGTCAAAGCACAAACAGCCTGTTTCATTTTGAAGGCCAGTGAGAGAGTGAAAGAACATAAAAACTGATTATTTTACACTAATACAGTAAATCAAACTGTTAAACATATATTTAAAGAAATGGAATATGTATTATTTACATTTAAAATATGAAAATGGTATGAAATGGTAATATTTATTTGTTAAACACACAAAAATAGTTTTTATTATTTATTTTTATATATGTTAATATACCTAAATTTTGTTTAGTGTTTTTATTCCATGATGAACTGTTTGCTCTCCTCTGTTTCAGTCTGTGTGTGTGTGTGTGTGTGTGTGTGTGTGTGTGTGTGTGTGTGTGTGTGTGTGTGTGTGTGTGTGTGTGTGTGTTTGTGTGTGTGTGTGTGTGTGTGTGTGTGTGAGACAGTAATGTTCATTATTAAACCGTTTGACCGTAATTACTGTAGACACAATCATTCCGTCCAAAGCATTAAACACCGTTTAACATAATCAGTTCATTCTACAAATGCCACTAATTACATCGCCTTGACATGCTGTGTGTGTGTGTGTGTGTGTGTGTGTGTGTGTGTGTGTGTGTGTGTGTGTGTGTGTGTGTGTCATTATTTAGATTCTAAATCCTGTAATACACCGATGAAATTCATAAATCCTTCAGGCTCAAATATTTTATGTTCTGTAATGACTAATTAGAGAAAGCACGTAGAAATTAACATGACGTGTTCCGAATTAAATCTTTTTGCCCGATAATATTTTATAGATTTATACCCCTCTCCCCATAGGACAGAAAAATCTCTAATCTTTAATATATCAGATTAATTTCCTAAACAACTATGAGATTAAATGGAGATGGATTTTTTTGGAGAAACATCTGAGTGAAAACTCGTCCAAGTAGCGAATGAGAAACCTGTGAGCAATAAAAACATTCTCTCTGTGTTTATCTCTCGTTCTTTATTTATGCATGTGACTCTGTGCCAGTTTCCCATTAGACTGAAACATTAGACTGTTTTAGATAAAAAGGCTGTGCGATAGATGGCTTTTCTGTGTTAATGTAAAGCTACATGCTGACAGGGCTGTATTTTTAATGCGGTGAGCAGATATTTCTAATGCATTATAGCTGTAAGGGTTCCATGAAAGTCCTCCATCTCTGTCTCTTTCTCTCTTCTGATTCAGTACTAATGTGTAAAAAAATACTTCAATTACAGTACAATAGTGTGTGACATGCCATTTGCTATTTTTGTGGGGAGCAAATGTGCAAATATATTTTTTTAAATTAATTTTTAATCAAAATGTAATAACTTTCTCCACCTGTGAAATGACTTCTCAAACACTCTCCTCCAACCACCTGCCTGCGTTCTTGTTTGTAATAAACATTTTCTTGATCCAGTTAATGATTTATGATGGATAAAACCAATTACCACCTTATTACTTACTTGAATATCCTGTTTCATTCAGAAAAAATGTCACATTATGTAAATAAAATGGGTTGGAAATGCATTTCTCAATTACTTAACAGTCAAACTATAATATTAATAAAAAGTACCTATATTGACAATTTAGGTGAAATACATTTGTCATATAACTTAATTTATATGAATGTGTGTTTATATATAATATATAATTAGTTAATATTTCTATATTTTCCATTTTCATTCCTTTAATTTTTAAAGTTGCAGTCATTTTTTTTTTGAAAAATGTTATTTTAGTAGATTTTTAGTATTTTAGTACATCAAATTAAACTAATTAAAAATATTACATATTATCAAATATTAACAAACAAATAAATTACTATCATTATTATTAATATTATTATTTATTTTTAATTAGAACCGTATTTGTCTGGAACAAAAAACATTCATAGATCCAAATTATGACTACAGCATTTAAAAATACACGTAATAAAAGTAATAAAAAATTAATTAAAAAAACAGTAACCAATTTTATATTACTGACATCTATAATCACGGAGGAGTAATGAAAATCATTTTAAAGAATCATCTGTATAAACTAATTCAGTGAAATGCATCACAATGCTCAACTTTAATTTACACAGAAGTGTGTTTGGTTGCTTTCTCGTTTTGAAGCTGTGTGTGCAATTCTATCTTACAGGAATAACATTTTGTCACACAGTTAGTTTATGGAACAAAATACCTGTTCCTGGAAAAGCTGCAGTATATGAAAACAGCCACAGTCCCGCTACAGAGAATCTAATTCAGCAGGTCAGTGAGGTCAACAGCGGAGTCAACGGGGCCTCATACTGTCTGTCTGACACTCAGAAACAAACCACTGCAGGTGGAAAACTGGTACAGACAGATAAAGGAATGAGAAATACGGTCTGTTCTGTTCATGACTAACAACCTCTACTGAACAAACTGTTTGATATTGCACAAATACTAATACTGATATTGCACTATTCTTCTGCTTTAAAAAAAAAAGGATGCACTCAAAGGAGACTAACAAACACACAGGTGTTGCTAAGGTGTTCTGGGTGTTGCTAGGTGGTTGCTCAGATGTTCTGGTGGTTGCTAAGGTGTTGTGGATGTTGCTAGGTGATTACTAAGGTGTTTGGGATGTTGTTTGGTGATTGCTCAGGTGTTTTGGATGTTGCTAGGTGGTTGCTCAGATGTTCTGGTGATTGCTAAGGTATTGTGTGTGTTGCTTGGTGATTACTAAGGTGTCTGGGATGTTGTTTGGTGATTGCTAAGGTGTTCTGGGTGTTGCTAGGTGGTTGCTCAGATGTTCTGGGTGATTGCTAAAGTGTTTGTGGATGTTGCTAGGTAATTACTAAGGGTGTCTGGGATGTTGTTTGGTGATTGCTAAGGTGTTCTGGGTGTTGCTAGGTGGTTGCTCAGATGTTCTGGTGATTGCTAAGGTGTTGTGGATGTTGCTAGGTAATTACTAAGGTGTCTGGGATGTTGTTTGGTGATTGCTAAGGTGTTCTGGGTGTTGCTAGGTGGTTGCTCAGATGTTCTGGTGATTGCTAAGGTGTTGTGGATGTTGCTAGGTAATTACTAAGGTGTTTGGGATGTTGTTTGGTGATTGCTAAGGTGTTCTGGGTGTTGCTAGGTGGTTGCTCAGATGTTCTGGTGGTTGCTAAGGTGTTGTGGATGTTGCTAGGTGGTTGCTCAGATGTTCTGGTGATTGCTAAGGTGTTGTGGATGTTGCTAGGTGGTTGCTCAGATGTCCTGGTGGTTGCTAAGGTGTTGTGGATGTTGCTAGGTAATTACTAAGGTGTCTGGGATGTTGTTTGGTGATTGCTAAGGTGTTCTGGGTGTTGCTAGGTGGTTGCTCAGATGTTCTGGTGATTGCTAAGGTGTTGTGGATGTTGCTAGGTAATTACTAAGGTGTTTGGGATGTTGTTTGGTGATTGCTAAGGTGTTCTGGGTGTTGCTAGGTGGTTGCTCAGATGTTCTGGTGATTGCTAAGGTGTTGTGGATGTTGCTAGGTGGTTGCTCAGATGTTCTGGTGATTGCTAAGGTGTTGTGGATGTTGCTAGGTAATTACTAAGGTGTCTGGGATGTTGTTTGGTGATTGCTAAGGTGTTCTGGGTGTTGCTAGGTGGTTTGCTCAGATGTTCTGGTGATTGCTAAGGTGTTGTGGATGTTGCTTGGTGATTACTAAGGTGTCTGGGATGTTGTTTGGTGATTGCTAAGGTGTTCTGGGTGTTGCTAGGTGGTTGCTCAGATGTTCTGGTGATTGCTAAGGTGTTGTGGGTGTTGCTTGGTGATTACTAAGGTGTTTGGGATGTTGTTAGGTGATTGCTCAGATGTTCTGGTGGTTGCTAAGGTGTTGTGGGTGTTGCTAGGTAATTACTAAGGTGTTTGGGATCTTGTTTGGTGATTGCTCAGGTGTTTGGATGTTGCTAGGTGGTTGCTCAGATGTTCTGGTGGTTGCTAAGGTGTTGTGGATGTTGCTAGGTGATTACTAAGGTGTCTGGGATGTTGTTTGGTGGTTGCTCAGGTGTTTTGTATGTCGCTAGGTGGTTGCTCAGATGTTCTGGTGGTTGCTAAGGTGTTGTGGGTGTTGCTTGGTGATTATTAAGGTGTTTGGGATGTTGTTTGGTGGTTGCTAAGATGTTTTGGATGTTGCTACAGTAGGTGGTTGCTCAGATGTTCTGGTGGTTGCTAAGGTGTTGTGGGTGTTGCTTGGTGATTACTAAGGTGTTTGGGATGTTGTTTGGTGATTGCTCAGGTGTTTTGGATGTTGCTACAGTAGGTGGTTGCTCAGATGTTCTGGTGGTTGCTAAGGTGTTGTGAGTGTTGCTTGGTGATTACTAAGATGTTTTGGATGTTGGTTGATGGTTGAGAGGTGGTAAGAGAGAAGAGGCTGGGCTGAAGGATTGTTAGTCCCGTTCCAGGCTACTTATGGTCTTTATTCACAGAATTTGAACCCTGAACGAGGCCATCCATCAAAACGCTGGTGCTAGCGCCGCTGGACTTGGAAAAGCACTTTAAAGAGCGAGAGTACGGCCTGTCACACGCTTTCATCCTACATTAGACTTTAAAAAAGATGGATTTCCCTCCATTTCCCACCTCTTGTTCGCTGCCTTCTTCTCTTTAGCGTGCGTGTATGTCTCCTGAACAACTGCGGCGGACACATTAGTGAGAGTGTTTGAGGAAAGCTCCGGAAATACAGCTGTGCTGCTTCTCATTTTGTGTGCTGTGTGTGTGTGTGTGTGTGTGTGTGTGTGTGTGTGTGTGTGTGTGTGTGTGTGTGTGTGTGTGTGTGTGTGTGTGTGTGTGTGTGTGTGACAACAGTGTTCTGGATGCTGCTCTGCAGTTGCTAAGATGTTCTGGGTGTTTGCTAAGTGGTTGCTAAGATGTTCTGGGTATTGCTAAGTGGTTGCTAAGATGTTCTGGGTATTGCTAAGTGGTTGCTAAGGTGTTCTGGGTATTGCTAAGTGGTTGCTAAGATTCAGTGTTGCTGGTTGCTGAGATGTTTTGAGTGTTGATAAGTAGTTTCTGGGGCATTCTGGGTCTTTGAGAAGTGGTTGCTAAGGTGATCATGGTGTTGCTTGGTGGTTGCTAAGATGTTTTGGATGTTTCCTAGATAGTTTCTAGGGTGTTTTGGGTGTTAATAGATGGTTGCTAAGATCTTTTGGGTTTTGATGGTTGCTAAGGTCTCCTGGATGTTAGCAAGATGTTTGCTAAGGTAACCTGGTGGTTGTGCAGGTGTTTTGGATGTTGCTAGGTGGTTTCTAAGATGTTCTTACTGTTATACAGATGGTCTGATGATTGCTAAGATGTTCTGGACGTTTGACATATGGTTGCTAATGTGTTATGGGTGTAGCTAAGTGATTGCTAAGGCGTTCTGAGTATTGCTAAGTAGTTGCTAAGGTTCGGTGTTGTTAGGTGGTCGCTAAGGTGTTCTGGGTGTTGCTATGTGGTTTCTAAGTCTTTGATAGGTGGTTGCTAAGGTGATCATGGTGTTGTTTGGTGGTTGCTAAGATGTTTTGGATGTTCACTAGATGGTTTCTATGGTGTTCTGGGTGTTGATCGATGGTTGCTAAGGTATTTTGGTGGTTGCTTGGGTGTTCTGGATGTTGCTAGGTGATTTCTAAGGTGTTTTGTGTGTATAGGTGGTCTTCTAATGCTAAGATGTTCTATGTGTTTGATATATGGTTGCTAATGTGTTCTGGGTGTTGCTATGGTGGTTGCTAATGTGTTCTGTATGTTGCTATGTGGTTGCTAAGTGGGTATTGTTATGGTGGTTGCTAAGGTTTGGCATTGTTAGGCGTTGCTAAGATATTCTGGGTGTTGGTAGGTGGTTGCTGAGGTGTTTTGGGAGTTGGTTGCTGGTTGTACTGATGATTGCTAAGATATTCTGTGTGTTGCTTTGGTGGTTGCTAAGACTTGGTGTTGCTAGGTGGTTGGTAAGATGTTCTGGTGTTGCTACAGTGGTTGCAAAGGTGTTCTGAGTGTTGCTAGGTGTTTGCTTACCAATAAAGTATCAGCACATTTCAGCAAGTCACATAGTTTTAGGTTGAACCGGTTGTAAGGTCTTACAGGAATATTGAGTGTGTTGAGAATACAAATTAGACGCACAACAAACACCCTCCTCTCTTCTCTTGGTTTATTTGAGCAGATATTAGATGTTGTTGTTTCACACAGTGAGAAACTGACACAATAATGAGCCAAAACTGGGATCACTGAGCCCGAGAATTTAATATTCATGAGTACAATTCCAAACATAATCTCATTCCATGATGATTACTTCCATGCAGCCAGTTAGAACTGACAAATCATGTGGTATTCGTTCGTTTGCAAACACTCAGATCTCTAACCCAGTCATGAATGAGTCCTCAAATCATGTGCGTTGTTCAGTGTGATCAGAGTGTGTGATCAGACAAACTATTTTCACCTGCTGGACCAGAAAACCGCTGAAATAATCCCGTAGACACGCACTAGAGCCTAAACTATATCAGGGTGATGCTAGGTGGTTGCTAAGCTGTTCTTGGTGTTGGTAAGTGGTTGCTAAGATTCTCTGGTGGTTGCTAAGGTGTTCTTGATGTTGGCTAGATGGTTGCTAAAGTGTTCTGGGTGTTTGATAGATGGTTGCTAAGGTGTTATGGATGTTGCTAGGTGGTTGCTAAGGTGTTCTTGATTTTGGCTAGATGTTGCTAAGGTGTTTTAGGTGTGTGCTAAGTGGTTGCTAAGGTGTTCTGGATGTTACTAGGTGGATGCTAAAGGTTTTGTGGATGTTGCTAGGTGATTTTTAAAGTGTTCTGGGAGTTTGATTTTACTAAGGTGTTCTGGATGTTGCTAGGTGGTTGCTAAGGTGTTCTAATGGCTGCTAAGGCTGCTGGAGATGGTTACTCAGGTATTCTGGGTGTTGACAGGTGGTTGCTAAGATGTTCTGGGTGTTGCTAGGTGGTTTCTAAGCTGTTCTGTATTTTATTATGTGGTTGTTAAGATTTTTTGGTTGTTGCCAGGTGGTTGCGAAGGGGTTCTGGGTGTTGCTAGGTGGTTGCTAAGGAGTTTTGATGTGTTGGTTTGGTTAGGTTGTTCTTTTTTGGTGTTTGTTGTGTTGTCTTTTGGTGTTGATTTGTATCGTATATCAGGTAAGTTGATTTTAGGTTTAAGTGAGTTGGTTTTATGTTGTCACTGAGTGGGTTTATATACACACAACATTATGCTGATAACTATATAAAATCTGCTTATTCTTACAACAAAACAAAGCAAGAAAACAGTGCTTAAAAATTTAATTATCTTTTTTTTTCAAGTTTTAATAGACGTGAACAGTCTTCATGGAAAAATCCTGTCAGAATGCAGAAAAAGTTGCGCAAAGCAGAGCAAGATTGGTGTAATTGACACAAATCTGACCAGTTTATGACCTTTATTTGATGAATGAACCCAGTTAAAGGTGTTTCTATGACCTCACACATTGTCATGTTATTAGGCATAATCATGTAAGCACACTCATTAACGGTGTTTACATGTTGACCTCACACATTGTCATGTTATTAGGCATAATCATGTAAGCACACTCATTAACGGTGTTTACATGTGTGCTCTTATACTACAAATCCAACCACCTCTTGTCTTTCATGTAAACACATTATCGGGTGCTCTTGTGTTAATTAAACCTGACATTGCAGCCCATCCAAACTGTCTCCTTACTGTGGGTGATGCGAAGTCGTTAACTCCTCCAACCTGATTAGCGAGGGAAAAATGCAACTGTAGCTTTAGCTTAGCTCTTAGACCTTCCGAGCTTCCACCGCACATCTCGACCCTGCGAGATTAGAAGTGCGCACGCTGCATAGCGAAGAGTGGTGTTTAGTGATTGTGTTTTTTTAGCTGTTGATGTGTTTTGTCGTTTAAATAAGGTGCTGTTTATTTTTACCTGTTAAGCTGATTTAGATTTTTATATATTAACCTGTTTTTGTTCTGTATAGGTGGTTTTCTAAGGCTGTCTGTTAAGATTTTCTGGTTGTTAATGGGTTTCATTAAATATTAATAATCAAAAGTAAACAGCATCACAATTAATTTTATTAAAAATAATCTATACACTATATGATTTTATTTTTGTTTATTTATCTTTTGTTTTTTAATTTTTTCTGCTAAATCCTGTCAGAATTTCTGGTGACAACAAATATTCCTTTAATGAAATAATGTTTTCACACATTGTCATGTTAAATAATTGTATTAGTATACTGTAGCTGGACGAGTACTAAACACATCATGACATAAAGTTATATTGTCTGGTGACATAATGTCTGTTTTAAGTTATACTAACCGATTAATTTTATTTTTTGATGGGCTACTTTAAGTTAAACCGAAATTTTATTTTGATGGGTTGCTGTGAAGACCTTTAGGTTTCTGTTTGTATATGAAGAACATGCAGAATTCATATTTAAATGGAATTTTTGCATTTTATGTACTGAGCTACTTTTGATTTATCCATCCAAAATTTGGCAAATTACATGACATTCCGAGTTTTACAGTAAATTCCGTTTTTATGACTGGATTCATTTTGTCCACGGTTTCCACATCGCAGAAATCATAGGGCCCTATATATTGGTCTATTTCTGCAGCATGAATGTGTGTGTAAATGAACACACACATCTACTCTAACAAATGTGCTTAAAGCCCATTGGCACATGTGCAGTGAGTGTGAGAGTGATTGTCTCGGGGTTACGATCCTTCTTAACCCTGCAGGGAAAAAGCTTTCTGCCCCTTATGTCTCTATATGAAGCTGTTTTTCTCTTAGAACGACAAAGTAGGTTTTACTATTTTTACAGAGACATTTGGATGCACTCATACGGCTCATGTTTTCACTGACATTTACTTCACCTACATATGCGCCGTGATTCTGCCTCGACCCTTCAGCTTCAATTCCTCTAGTAAACAAACTCCAGCGGGATGTTCCTGTCTTATTCTGGGCTCGAATGCAAACCTGCTTGCTCGTATTACACACACTTTCACTTACAGCCGTGTCTCGACATCTGCCCGACAAGATCTCCTCTCTCTCAGAAGATGAAAGGACAAAGCGAACCCTACTGATCACAATCTCGGAGAACAGAGAGCGGCTTGTGTTAATTCTTCACCGGCAGGGCGACGGAGCATGACACACTTTCATATACACGAGCAAGAAGTCAAAGACAGTGAGATGCTTCACATCTCCATGTTCAAGCTCTTGTTGTGTCCAGGCTGGACTATTGCAATGCTCTCTTGGCAGGTCTTCCAGCCAGTTCTATCAAACCTTTACAATTAATCCAGAACACGGTAGCACGATAAATTTTTAATGAACCAAAAAGAATGCACGTCACACCTCTGTTTATCAATTTGCATTTGGTACCAATAGCTGCTTGCATAAAATTTAAGGCATTAATGTTTACCTACAAAACCACCACTGCTCTGCACCGCTTTACCTAAATTTATTACTTCTGACTTATGTGCCTCTAGATGTGCATCTCAAAGAGGCACAAAATCACTTTCACAGACTTTTACATTAACTGTTCCCTCCTGTTGGAATGACCTGCACAACTCAATCCGAGCAGCTGAGTCCTTAACCATCTTCAAGAATCAGCTAAAAACATATCTCTTCCTTCCATTCTCTGACCCTCTAACTCTAGCACTCTCTATTCTAATTCTATTCTTAAAAAAAGAATACTTGCACTCTATTCATTTACTAACTGCTTGTTTTCTTACAATAAATAAATAAATAAATACAAATAAAAAAACTAACACTAGTTTTTCTAATCTTTTTGTATTCTATCTATCTATCTATCTATCTATCTATCTATCTATCTATCTATCTATCTATCTATCTATCTTTCTATAACATCTCACATGTTACCCAACTGTATTTACAAAAAAAAAAAAAAAAAAAAAAATATTAAATAAAATAAAAATCTTTCATATTGAAAATGTTTGCTAAAACTCAGGCAACAGATCCAGCAGTATTATGTGTATCATTTGCAGAAAAGGCAACCCTAGAATGCATTACTACATGCTTAGTGGAAAAAAAATCCATTAAAGATGGTGGACTGAGTTGATGGAGATGTTGATAGTAAATAGATTTCATTAAGTACGGAGATTCAAAATCAATAGAAAACAGGTACAAATGATTAAAATGGACTTCTCCTGATATTTGTGTGTGTGTCCTATCAAGTCAGTTTAGCAACTAAAGTCGATCAGCTGGAGTAGAGCTTCATGTGAGGAGTAAATCTGCTCACTTTAAACCAACAGTGACTAAAACTTCAGCGTGTTCTGAGCAATGCGACGAGGAGGAAAATATCAGCTATTTTAAGCAACAAATTATCAAGTCTCATTTACAGAACACGGTTAAGAAACTTCATTTAGAGGTTGGTTTAGGGTTGATTCGTGACTGCGTGGTTGTGCATGTTACTGTTGTTAGGGACGAAAGTCGTGACAACAAATTTGTAGTTAAGGAACTAAAAAGTTTCTTTGCTTAATCGCTATGGTAACCTACAGAATCAACCTAGACAAATGTTGTTAGATGATGTAATCAGGAATAACTGGTACCATTCTCTATATAGACTGAATATACAGCGCATCCTTTATGTATTATAATGCATCAGGAGTATGTTGTTATAAATGATCACAGTTATAGTACATACCTTCTCATATGCACTGTGATATATACATTAAATCAGGAAGTAACTATACTTAAGTACAAGTAATATCATTCAAAGGTTTAAGGTAGGTATGATTTTTATTCTTTTTGAAAGAAGTCTCTTCTGCTTATCAGGGCAGCATTTATTTGATTTAAAAAAATACAGTAAAATAAGTAATATTATGAAATATTATTACAATTCAAAACATCTGTTCTCTGTTTGACTATACATTAAAATGTAATTTATTTCTGTGATGCGCAGCTGAATTTTCAGCATCATTACTCCAGTCTTCAATGTCACATGATCTTCAGAGATGATTTTTATGTGTTGTTTTACTACTCAATAAACATTTCTGATTATTATCAATGTTGAAAACAGTTGTGCTGCTGAATATTTCTGTGGAAACTGAGATACATTTTATTTTTCATGATTCTTTGATGAGTAGAAAGTTCAAAAGAGCAGCATTTGGTTGAAATAGAAATCTTCTGCAACATTTTTTATGTCTTTACTGTGACATTTGATGCATCCTTGATGAATAAAAGTATAAAAATCTTTTAAAAATAAATTAATACAGCTCCTATATATACAGACTATAAAAGTTTTACTGAATAATTTTATACTGATTTATGACACATCTCATATTGCACACACATAATGAGTTGATTGATTGTCTTTATTAATGTCTGTCTCCACTCTCAGTCTCTCTCATTCATCTCTACAATCAGTTGGATAATTAAGACTATCAACACACACTTTCTCTCAAGAGTGTTTGAGTTTGTGTGTGTGTGTGTGTGTGTGTGTGTGCAGCATATGCTCACAGTCAGAAGTTGTACGAAAGCTTCACTTCCTCAGTTACTAAGCAACTTTAGAAGCGCGACAGCAGGGACTCACTGCGAGATTTCATCGCTGGAAAGACACACACGACTTTCAGCTGCTCACCGAGTCGAGCGTTTGATGAAAAATACAAGAAACTGCAAGAGACGGAACATATATACTGCATTAGAGCTGAGAGACTCTCTTTAGTAACGCAACTTCATGCATTAATATATAATTACTGAATAAGTGAAGTTTCCTGTTTGCATATCCATGTGTGTGTGAGACTGACTGCCCATATTCAGCCAATCAGATCCCTCAGTTCATCGACAGAGAGCTTTGATTTGAGTATTCAATACAGTAATAATATCAAATTGAACAATAAGATTACATAGAGAAAGGATGGATGCAATCTAGAGTTTCAGATGAGATCTCAACAATGTCTAAGACTCTGGATTTAAAACATTAAAGTTTAATGTTTAATTAAAATCCACATTCATTTTATAGCTTTATACACTACTGTACTGTATGTCAAATTGTACCTCATTTCTATGTTTCTGTGCAGTGCTGGGTAGATTACTTACAAACTAATCCGTTACTGATTCCAGATTACATGACAAAATTTAAGGTAATCAGATTACTTTTTACTACTTTTTGATTACTTTTGCGCTAAGTTGTTTATCTCATTAATTTAAATAGGAACATCTTAATTTAAATAGGAAAACACAAAGAAAAATAAAATATATTCCATTTGTTGTTATTAACTACATAAAGTGCATTAATCAGTAGGTCAAGGTTTCCCAAAGTAGGCTTCGTAAAGGAACTGCAGGGGGTTTATCAGATTAATCGATCAGTTTTACTCAATTAAATCAGAAAAATATATTTAAATAAATCATTTTAAAATAACAACATATGTGACCATTAATCGGTGTCAGAGAACCGTGAACATGCATGTGATACTTAATTATTATAATAACATATTACCTTAAAATCATAAGGATCTTTAAACTAAATATATTAAGTTGAAAGATATTTTTCTGACAAGAAACCATAAATGATGAATGATTTATTGCTATTTTGTGAATAATATGTAATCATGTAAACAATAAAAAGTAACTGCAATGTGATTACAAGTATTTTTAAATGTACTATAATATAATCAAATTACCAAAAAAAAAAAAAAAAAACTTTTTTTAGGGGGAATTTTTGGAATGATTACAAATGTTTAATTGTTTTTTTTGTTTGTTTGTTTGGTTTTTTTTTACATTTTTAAAATTGATTACAAGTGCTTAAATTTTAGAATTTTTGGAATGCTTTACAAGTGTTTAATTTTTGAAATATTTGGAATGGATTCCAAGTACTTAATTTTGGAATGGATTACAAATACATAATTTTGGAAGTTTTTGGAATCTGATTATGTAATCCAGACAACATGTAATCAGTTTCTAGCCAGCACTGTTTGGAATAAACAGTCAGAGATCTTAATATGAACTTGAGCATTCCTCATTAAATTAATAATATTTGCATTTAAGGGGGTATCATATTTCATTAACACATTAAAATCTCTGTTTTTTTATTATCAGACTTAAATATAAGCTCAAATTGAGTCTCTTCCCCCTAAAATTTCTGAAAAGATATGAATATATCAATAAAAACATTTCTCATCAGGGTGTTTATTTTTAACTAAAACTAAAATTACATTTAATTAATTAATTATTACTAAATTAAAAATAAATCAATAAAAGAAAAACATTTTCTTTAGTTTAAATAAAATAAATGTTAACTAAAATAAAAGAAAATAAAAAACTTTTTATTTCAGCCAGGTGCCAAGTAAACTTTACTAAAATAGCTAAAACTGAAATATAAATAAAAACTGATAAAAACATAGATATAAATAAAAACAGAAACTATTAAAAAGACAAAACACATCAAAATTAAAAAATGTTTTTACTAAAATTAAAATAAATACAGAATATATATATAAAAATATTAGCAAAAACTATAATAGCATCTCACAACAATTCTCCCATTTTTGTCTTGATTTATTATAAACTATAAGAATTTAACAAAATATAAAATATCTTAATAGTGATGAAAGAGCGGGAACATTTTCCTGAGGCCGTTTGAGTCCTGCATGTGTTTCGCTCCATTTTTTGATGTGCTTTATTAATTATTCATACAGACCAAAGGGTGGTATTTTGTCTCTGCGTGCTTGGTTGAAGTTATGAAGATTGTTTGTGTTTGATTATGGCACAGAACAGCATTCTGGGAACTCTGAAGTAGAAAATCACATTTGGAGTGTTGTTTTCTGTTTCGGTTCTCAGACTTGGCTCAGACTCTGTAAAAACACACTGCAGGAGTACGACATCTAAATATATCTAAGCCTATCAAAACTAAAAATAAATACATTATTATTATTTATTTTAAATTTTAGTGACAGTTAGATAGAGTTGTACTAATGTTATTGTATTTTTTACCACTTTTAACATTGACATTTTTAGTATTTTTTGTGTCTGTATAGTTTTATTAAGTTTAAGTGATTTGTTTTAGCACTTAAACTAAGCAAAAATGATTAATGTTGCTTTGGCAACTAGCCTTTATATATTTCAATGTTTAAAGTTTATTTTATTTTAAGTAATAATATCTTTTATGGTTTTAGTTTTAGTTAACTCTAATAACTATAATTTAAGTTAATGATAATTTAAGTGTTCAAACAAGTGAAAAATATACACTTAAAATACATATATAAAATATCATTTATAATATGAAGGTTTTTATATTTTTTTATATTGATATTATATATAATTTATTAAATTTTTAACATTACTAGAAACAACGGAGATATTAAAAAAAGATTTGTTTGTTAAAGTCACCCACCCACCCCAGTAAAACATGGTAAAAAAATGTATTGTATTGTATTAAATTAATAAGAAAGCCCTTAAAAGCAAGACGTCAGGAAACATTACAGTAATATGAATTTGTAGGGAATGTGATTAATTGTCTTGAAAATAATATTGCAATGCAATGCAATGCAAAAAAAAAAAAAAAAAAAAAAGTTCATGATCTAAAAAATCTAGGATTTATTTTCCATATCCAACATATTATTTTTCCTTTGATTTTGGGGGTGAAATACGACCCGGATATGTTTTTGTGAGATTCACCCACTAATGCAATATATCAGAAGACAAAAATACATTGAAAATGTGTTTCTTGTGTTTTTGGGTCCAAATTTCCTCAGAAGTTCCATTTGTGCAATGATTTTCAGCTTCAGCTCCATCCGTCTCACACACATCTGCCAAAACAACACACACACGTCAGTGTAAGAGAGTGTGTGTGCATGTGCATGTGTGTGCTGAGCGTCTCCATCCATTATATCCTCCTGTGAGGACGTCACGCCTGCTAAACATTGCTTAATGTTCCCTAAATGTGTCCTTCCAACTCTGCTGCGTTCATACAGAGTGATATTAATTCAGCAATGATTTATGAAAGATGCCTAATAAAGTCATTAGAACAGTGTGGAGGACTTAAAGGGAAAGTTCAACACTTCATAATAATTCTGTCCTCATTTACACAGCCTCATGTTTTTCAAAAATATATTATAATAAGGGTTGTTTCAAAATTAATTTAATTAAATATCACATTAAAATATATATATAAAAAATTTATAATAACCGAATTGTACTAAATTAGTAAACTATTATGAAATAAATAAATATTACTAAATTATAAATTAAACATAAATTACATTTATCAATAAAATGTACTGAAATAATAAATTGCAACAAACCTGATTTCAAAGTAAAATAATGTAAAAAAAAAAAAAAAAAAAAAAAAAAAAAAAAAGATTTTTTTTTTAGGTTTATTTGTATTTAGTGAATACTTTTTTTACGATATTATTTTTTTTTTATTTTTTTTTTGTACTTGTGCCTGTGGTGGTGTTGTTAATATTATTGAGAATTTCTCATTTATTTGTTTTACATATTCTGTGTGTGTGTGTGTGTGTGTGTGTGTGTGTGTGTGTGTGTGCATGTAAAATATATTTATATTTTATAATGTGTGATATTTGAGAGCTACAGAATATGAATCTCCTTTTGTGTTCAACAGAAGAAAGAAAATTGGATCGACTTGAAGGACAGTAAATGATGACAGAATGATTATTTCTGGCTGAACAATCCCTTTAAACACATCAACACACATACAAACACAATGTACTCATAAAGTGTGAGTTCTCTGATTATTAACCCCCCCCCCACACACACACACACTCCTGAATGGGACAAATAGAATGAGACACAAAGGCCTTAAGCTGTGTGTGTTGTGTCTTAAAATAGCGTTATTCTTCAGCGAACGCACGCGCGACTGCAGGCGCTCTGGGTGATCATGAACAGCAGGCTGAGGATGTCAAACAATACAAGAGGGAACGTTTGTCAGGTGGCCACACACACACACACACACACACACACACACACGCACACACACACACACACACACACACACACACACACACACACACACACACACACACACACACGAATACATATG
Organism: Cyprinus carpio; assembly: GCF_018340385.1. Lineage (NCBI taxonomy): Eukaryota > Metazoa > Chordata > Actinopteri > Cypriniformes > Cyprinidae > Cyprinus > Cyprinus carpio. Next base: position 27,171,892 of record NC_056611.1, read on the forward strand.
AAGGGTAAATTTTCACCAAACAGATTTGCATAAAAATCATTTCGCTGTTTTGCATAAGTAATTCATGTCCTGAGAAGTCTATATTTTTTCTCCAAATATTATTCCAGATGTCATTGTTGCACACAGTGGGTCAAACTCGTTGATTAGTTGTGACACTATTGAACATGCTGGCTCTGCGTATGAAGCGTTTTTGTTTCTCATGCATCATCGCAGCTGTGCGTACATTTGCAGAAATAGCACATTAGATATTTACAGCGTATGAGCTAAACGCTGACTAGCTAAACAGATAAGTAGTTACCTACTGCTCGTGATGACTATTATGAAATATGAAATTAGTAGTTATTTGAGTAGTGAATGTAAAGGCATTTATACAAAAGATTTCAAATAAATGCTGTTCTTTTGAACTTTCTATTCATCAAAGAATCCTGAAAAATAAAATGTATCACAGTTTCCACAAAAATATTGTGCAGCACAACTGTTTTCAACATTGATAATAATCAGAAATGTTTCTTGAGCAGCAAATCAGCATATTAGAATGATTTCTGAAGATCATGTGACACTGAAGACTGGAGTAATGATGCTGAAAATACAGCTTTGATCACAGGAATAAATTACATTTTAACAGAGATTCACATATGTGGCTATTTGAAATAGTTATCATATTTCATAATATTGCTGTTTTCACTGTTTTTTGATAAAATAAATGCAGGCTTGGTGAGCAGAAGAGTCTTCTTTCAAAAACATAAAAAAAATCTAACTGACACTTCTTAACAATAGTGAACTGACTTGCCTTAAAGGGACTTTAAAGTTAGATGGAAAAACTGCTACAAAGTGTGCAATAAAGAAATGTAGATAAAAAAATAAAAGATTCCCATAACCTAAATTACACTTGTAAAACCATCAAATGCAAATGTAATTGCAAATGCAATTTTTTTTAGTCTGAATACAAATCTTCCCTCTGAACCTTCATATGTCATACTAATTTACAGTATATATATATATATATATATAAGAATACCTTATATTATATTATTACACCCATTAGAACTGATATAAGAATATTTAGAACAATAGAATTATTTATTTACTTTTTAATAATAATAATAATAATTATTAACAATACAATTTAGGTCATACATTAAAACATGTCTAAATTCATTTAAATTTATTATAAATATATATAATAAATTAATTTATTTATTATTAATAATTACTTCATTATGAAAAGTAAATAAATATATTATTTAAAAACATATATTATATTATATTATATTATATTATATTATATTATATTATATTATATTATATTATATTATATTATATTATACATTAAAACTCAGAGGAAGAAATAGAAATGTGTTCACTTTTAACACATCTACAGAAAGAGAAACAGATAGACAAACAGACAGACAGAGAGAGACACGCGTATCTTATCTTCCGCTCAGCTGTGTGGACTGGCAGCGTGTGTATAGCCTGGGCCCTTTCCGGCTCTGTGTGTGTGTGAGAGTATTCAGGGCCAGAACTACCCAGCTGCAGCCCGGCCTGGTCAGATCTGAGTAGGATAAAGACGCCTGTGGGCTTCCTTACACACACACACACACACACACACACACACACACACACACACACACACACACACACACACACACACACACACACACACACACACACACACACACACACACACACACACACACACCCCAGAGAGTGTGAATGCTGGAGCGGTTGCTGCTTTAGTTACGTTTCCTTATGTGACAGTTCAAATAAAGGACACAGTTCAAGACTTTAATTTTCACAGATCTTCTTAAGACTCCAGTCATAATGTCTTAGTGGCCTAATAAACGCTGTTTTAGTCAACATTTATCATGCCTGACTGGGATCATTCACATCATAAATGCACAACATTAATAAAAAAAAAAACTTTTTACAATAAGGTTCCATTGGTTAACAGCGTTACCATTAACAAGCAATTAAAATACTTCTTTAACATCTTAATTAATGTTAACATTTACTACTACATTACAAAAATCAAAAGTTGTATCTTTTAATATTATTTAATGGACCTGAGCTGATAGATGAGACTAACATTGATGAGACTAACAATGAACAGCTGTTTTCAACTGTAAAAAAATGATTTTTCAAAAGATTTACCCCAAAAAATGAAAAATGTGCTTAATTTGCTCACCCTCAGGCCATCCAAGATTAGGATGAGTTTGTTTCTTCATCAGGTTTGTAGAAATGTAGCATTGCATCAGTGTCTCATCAATGGATGCTCTGCAGTGAATGGGTGCCGTCAGAATGAGAGTCCAAACAGCTGATAAAAACATCACAATAATCCACAAGTAATCCACAGCACTCCAGTTCATCAGTTAACATCTGGAGAAGACTAAAGCTGAAACAAATCCAGCATTAAGATGTTTTTAACTTTAAACGGTCACTTCTGGCTAAAACACAAGTCCATAATCCATAATAACGCTTCCTCCAGTGAAAAAGTCCATCTCCTGTTGTCTCTCACATCAAAATCCAGACACATATTTGTTTAGAGCTGTTCTGACTTGATTTGTGCAGATTTCTCTCCTGATTCAGACCAGACCACTTTTTCACTGGAGGAAGCATTATTATGGTTTATGGACTGTATTATTTCATATTTTAGCCAGAATCAACAGCATTAATCAACTGTAGTAGTAATAATGATCTCATCATTTACTCACCCTCACATCATTCAAAACATGTATGACTTTGTTTATTCTGTGGAACACAAAAGATAGTTAGCAGGTAATATTTTCCAAGAAAGCATAATAAAAGTCACCCACATATACACATGTATTCTGCTCTTGTGATCATTTGTTTGACTGTCATTTGACCTCTCAAGCAAAATGAATAGTTTCTCATTTTCAGAACAGACCTTCACAGTCGATGACATATTGACCTCTCACACTTAAACGAAATCATATTACTACAATAATTCAGCACGACTGACACAGAGGCTCTGAATCTCTCAGAAGTGCATTTCATTAATAATCTGGCATCACTGTGAGTGTTTGTGTATTTTCACACTGTGCAGTAATGAAAACAGGCTCCGCTGTAAACGCAGCGTTTGCATATTCATCACATCGTTTTCATGTCATCTCTATTAATTAGAGGCGTGTCTGTGAGCATTTCCGTAATTAAAATATCGCAGCTGAAGGAGGGAAATCAACAGAGCAACAACACACTGAGTATTTATTAGGGGCTTGTTTGTGAGCTTTTCTGTGATATGTAGGCCTATATACTGTATATATACTGTGTGTGTGTGTGTGTGTGTGTGTGTGTGTGTGTGTGTGTGTGTGTGTGTGTGTGTGTGTGTGTGTGTGTGTGTGTGTGTGTGTGTTTTCTTGCAAAACCGAGAAAAGGATTACATTTGAATGTATTTTTGAATAAATACATGTTCAGTGTTAAAGGAATGAATGCTGCAGAAATAAATTACAGCTGAAACTTGCACTCTTGACCTGAAGTGTGTGAATATCTTGGATGTGTGTCCTACATTAAACAGCCTGGAACAGATGAACAACACACACACACACACACACCTGTGGAGAGGGTTTGTGAAGCTTAAATCACAGTCACTTCAGACCAACACACACACACACACACACACACACTCACCCTTTGGATGTTGGCAGGAGTTCTCTTCTGACTGGCATTTGACATTTTCATCCCGGCACAAAGAAAAATAACCCATTAAGAACAGACGCGATTCTCCTCATTATAAACACTGTGTGTGCGTGTGTGTGTGTGTGTGTGTGTGTGTGTGTGTGTGTGTGAGAGAGAGAGAGTGAGAGAGAGAGAGAGAGAGAGAGAGAGAGAACTAGATGATACACTTAGACTAAAACATTACAAAAAAATTAAAGGTTTCTCAACATCCTCATAAGATCTACAGCTCCTGTCAAACCACAGAAGAAAAAATTCTAAATTTCTCAGGAAGAATAAAAGGAATAAATAACTAAAGAAAACATTACAAAAAGTTACTGTTTGTGTGTGCATGTGTGTGTGTGTGAAGGAAGCCCACAAATTACTTATTATTTTCATACTATTATTATATGTTGCTGATCATTTTGATTACATTTTTAAATATATTTTTACCTAAACTTTTATGATGAATTATTATTATTTGTTGTATAATTCATATTATGCAAAATATTTTATATTATATATATATATATATATATATATATATATATATATATATATATACACACACACACACACACGCTCATTGGAAACCTTTTGTAACAATAGAAGTCTTTACTATCACTTTGTATCAATTTAGCACATCCTTGCTGAATAAAAGTATTAATTAAAAAAAATATATATTACTGACCCCAAACTATTGAACAGTAGTGTATATTGTTACAAAAGATTAATATTTTAAATAAATGCTGTTCTTTTTAACTTTTTATTCATCAAAAAACATGCTTTTTCTGAGGTAAACATAGTGCTTGGTGCTTGCAATACTATTTGAATAAATGCATTTTGCAAATATGATTATTTAAACAATTGCTTACCACTATGGATGGTTGTCAGAGTGTTGATATATAGTTTCTAATGTGTTCTCTGTGGTTATTTGCATGAAGGTTTAAGGGTGTTTGGATGGACAGAAGAGTCCATCCTCAAGTCTCTGTGATATTCTCTGTGTGTAGAGAGAGACAGACAGATAGTAACAGCTTGCAGGTTCACTAACGGCAGGCATTAGACTCATCTTCACTTCACTGATAACAGAGCCTTCAGAAACACTTCCAGATATTTACCTAATCACACAAAAACAGCCTCAGTATGTGTGTGAGTGTGTGTTCTTGCTTTCAGCATATCCTTTTGTAAATCTCCCATTAAACTGGAGCTGTTTCGTTTAAGAATCACATCTTAATTAAGTCCATAAAGCAACTAAACAGAGTCATGTGGCCGCAGCAGCTTTCACAGCGATATGCGCTCCAGACACCCGGAAACGCTCCGTGTTGTTTTGCAACTTTATCCGTTCACCACTGAGAACCCAAAACGCCCGAGATACAGCACGCAGAGAATTTACCCACAATGCACTACAGAACGGCACAGCATGCCTGAGCCTCGGGCTGCCAAACACCAATCAATTATTCATCCGCTCTTCATCCCGTCTTCCTCCTCTCCTCTATGGTTCTGGCTTCATCATGCATACTTAAAGCTGAGGCGTGCTAGAGGAGTGTCGAGCACAGAAAACATCGTAAAAACATAACGACTCTCTTTAAGAAAAACCCAGACAGCTACTTTAAACCATCTGAGTGTGTGGAAAGAGCTGTGATAGCCTGAAATCAGCCTGATTGAGAGTCTCATCGATCAACCAAAGCATGTGTTGCAATGTCAAATTTTCTCAAATCATGACGGACTACAATTTACGCAAACACTTTTGAAGTGTGTACTCTGTCAGGGATTTTCAAAAACGCCAAAACACATGCATCAGTATTTGCATATACAAATGTTATACAGTAGGTGTAAAAATGCTTTGGTGCATTAATCAGTCAGACAGACAGACAATTCTGCAATTTAATACACTGAATTTCAATAATATTCTATATATTTGTTATAATACTCTGTGAATTACCATCCATGTCTATTCAAACTATAATTCTATTCCTACTAAATAAATAAACAAACATTAAATCCAGATCTCTAAACAACTCTGAGAGTGGATAAGTTTGATTGTAACTTCAGTTTTTTTATTCTATTTTTCAAAAATATGCTGAAAACACTAATGTAGATACTGAGCATATTTCTGACAAAACAAAAACAAAAAAACCTGGATGGACTATCAAACTTGCTCAAAATAATAATAATAAAAAAAATTCCAAATTTGGAAGACATTTTATATTGTTGCTATTGTTATTGTTGCTAATAATAATAATTGTATATATATATATTTATGTAATAATATCTTCCAAATATGCTGAAAACAGTAATGTAGATGTTGTATACATTTCTTATGAAAGAAAATTAAAAAACTGGATGGACTATCAAACTTGCTCAAAATAAAATTAATTTACCCATTAATAATAATAATAATAATAATAATTGTATTATTAGTGTTGTTGTTATAAATAATAGTAAATAAATCAAAATGAATAAATTTTAACCAATTATGGAGACATTCTTCCTGACACACCACATATTTAGTTTATTTAATATTTAATTCTGTTTTATTATGAAATTGTAATCAAATTAAAAAGGCTATATTTAGACTCCTAACTTGCACTGCATAAAACTGTCCTTATATGACTGACCCCCTTTATGACGTACTGTTTGTGTTAGCATTACTTTACAATTCATTATTACTTCACTATTAGCGTCATACATTTAAAAAGTGCTGTGGCAGCTTTGTTTAATACTACACTAACTGCAGTCTCAGCACTAAACTATCATGGGGATTCACTCTGTTGAGGACAAAATATCAAAGGAGCAAAATTCTGTTCTTTATGCATTTTTCTTGTACCTTAAACACACGCAGAACAAACCCTCAGGAGCAGAAGACACCATCACACTTTAAACACAAGCCCTCCATCTAAGAAGTAGGAAGAATTTAGCTGGAAACGTAATGTTAAAAAAATAAAAAAACACCAAAATTGGACAAAATGCAACTGCACAATTAAACTAATTCTATAACGGCTGTCACGAATAAAGTGAAAATGAAATAAAAACATTTCTTTTTACGTGTTTTTAAAGCAGTGCGCATTATATCCAATCACACACGATTCTGTTGAGCTGATGAATGCAGATGAGTCATCGCTGAAACGGCAGAGTTTTGTGGAGTGTGCGCGCTCGCTGACTGTGCGAAGTAAGAGATTAATTTCACAGTGTAAATAGCTTCAGTAATTATAACGGGAGTTATTTTGAGAGCTCTTACCTCACGCTAGACTAAAGTCAGTGTTTAAATAGTGTTTAAATGTTTTATGACATGACACCCATATCTGGTACTTGCTCAAGGGCACCTCAGTCGTGGTATTGCCGGCCCGAGACTCGAACCCACAACCTTAGGAGTCAAACTCTCTAACCACTAGGCCACAACTTCCCCAAAACAGTAATGTAGATGTTGTATGCATTTTAGGCTGCCTTTTACTCACCCCGGAGGTATCCTAGGTGTATATGACTTTCATCTTTCAGACGAATCCAGTCAGAGTTATATTCAAATTTGTCTTTGATCTTTCAAGCTCTATCATTGCAGTCAGCAGGTGCTGCATTGCTTCAGTCCAAAAGAAGTTAAATAAAAGCGCCATTCCATAAAAAAAGTGCCTTGCATGGTGAATTGATGCGTTTTAGTAAGAAAAATATCCATATTCAAAACATAATAATAACCTGAATCTAGCTTGCGCTCACTGTTGTACACAGAAGCAGTTCAGGGAGCATGATGTATGGAGGTCAGCGCTGCACATGCGCCGGTGAGTCTCATGAAAACCAACGTTATGTTGTAGACTGGAGAGGTTCCGGGAGCATGACGTATGAGGTCAGTGATGCGGTCTCCTCTTGGCATATATCGAAATCCTCTGACATTCTTCTTTGAAAAAATCCTCGTTTTGTACTTCTACTTAGTGACCGTTGTTTTGTTTTGATCTTTCAGCTGCGTTTCCGCGTGCGTCACTTCTGAGCGGCGCATGCACAAAGCTGACCTCATACGTCATTCCCCTGGAACTGCTTCGTTTGCAACAGTGAGCGCAAGCTAGATTCAAGTGACGCTGACATTTTCATAAGTAACTGTAATTTAATTACACATTTTTTTCTCAGTAATTGTAATTGATTACAGTTACATGTATTTTGTAATTAAATTACGTAATTCCATTACATGCAACTGATAACTCCCCAACACTGCATTTAGCTCATTTTTACGTGCTACAAATCCCACTGTAAAAACGGATCATTAAAACTCTCTTTTACGCGCTGGCAAAGTTTCAGAGTCCTCATAATCAGCGATGCGCTTTCTAATTTTGACTCTTTCATATTTCACGCGCACTAATCCCACACGCTCGGCTCTGGTTTTGCTGACTGTGTTGTTCGGTTGTCTTAAAGAGACATAAAATGATGTTAGCATATGTTCTCTCTCGTTCTGTGTGTCTTGCACCGCTCTGGTCCTTTAGGGAACGAGCTGTAATTATGAAACACCATTCGGAGCAGATTTTACTCATTAAACTTTCTTTCTGCCGCTGGAAAGCAGCCTTGTATTGCACGATCTGTAATTGCAATGTGATCTCATTAGGTTTTGTAGGTATTCCTATGAAAAGTTCCAGCACACATACATTTTCTTAGACATTTTGAGAGAAAATATAAACATTAACAGCATCTAAAATGTAAACAAATGAACTTGAGATTTCATTAAGTAAATTTGCCATTAAAAGTCTTTCTCAGACATTTTTCCCCATTGTTTACTAAGAAAATATGAGATAAATAAGAGATATTATGAGATATGTATTTAAATTGGATATAAAATTTTAATTGATTTAGTTTTAACACAAACAAACAAATAAATCTGTGATGTGATACATATTTGTCCGACAAATACAAAATGAAATGGTATAAACTTCCTGTAATAGTACTAATACACTGAATGTGTTTTAAATGCACAAATACACAAAAAACAGATTATTTTGCCAATATTTATACAGTATCCAATTTGTTTCAGTCTCAACTACCCAGAAGACCCTAGCAACCTCCTAGCAACCATCCAGCACCCAGAACACCCTAGTAACCACCTAGCAGCCATTCAACACCCAGAACACCCTAGCAACTGCCTAGCAACCACTTAGAACACCTTAGCAACCACCTAGCAACCATCCAGCATCCAGAACACCCTAGCAACCACCCAGAACACCATTGGAACCACCAAGGAACCATACAGCATCCAGAACATCCTAGCAAATGCCTAGCAACCACCCAGCATCCAGAACACCCTAGCAACCATCCAGCATCCAGAACACCTTAGCAACCACCCAGAACACCGTTGGAACCACCAAGCAACCATACAGCATCCAGATCACCCTAGCAACTGCCTAGCAACCACCCAGCATCCAGAATAGCATAGCAACCACCCAGCATCCAGAACACCCCAGCAACTGCCTAGCAACCACAGAGCAACATCCTAACAACCACATAACAACACTTCAGCCATATTTTGAATACATTTGTTTAAACAATAAACAGATTTACACTGATACTAAGCAATATGAATACATTTGTTTTGAAAATAGGATTATTTAAATACATTTTTAAAAAATGCAATTCGATAATAATAAACTATGTCATAAATTTTGGATTGTAGATATATAAATATATACTTTTTTACCACATTTTACTTTTTTATTACTTTACTGTATGAAGAAGTGAGATACATCAAAGTGAAAGAGCTTGTCTGGAATGACGGTCAATGAAACAGACTGAAATAATTCCATTTTAACACTAAAGTATTCCACTAATGTGATCATGTGTTACAGATGAGATTTATCTGTATGATTCCCTCACTTACTTACATGCTAACGGCGTGTGATCAGACAGTGGCGCCTTCTCTCCGTATGATGAATATTCATGAGCACCTGCACTTACTCAGACCACAGTTTTACACACGAACGTTGGACATGCCAGAGTTTGTCCCACTCATGTGTATACGAGTGGCTGTACGTGGATCTGTTGGAGGGATGTGGGATATTAGAGAACCATTCTGTTGCTCAAATTATGACGTACTGTATAAAGAAACAAAACAGCAATGTTAACATCAACTTTGCAGGTTTGATCATCAACAAAGAACTCAAGTAGTGTTTTGTTTTGTTTAAATATAATTTATATCAGGGTTATTATAGTTAACAAACTGAAATAAATTTTTATTTTTTTTACTTGGAATAGAAGAAACGATAACTGAAATAAAACATAAAAAGTACACTAGTTGACAACATTTCTCATTTATGTTTAGTTAAATTTGAAACACTGAAATATATAAAACGAACTAATCTAAGGCTAATATATAAAAATTAATAAAACAAAATTATTAAAACTTTAAATTAAAGTGAATACTTAAAATATAAAAATAAAATCTAATTCATTTACATTTAGCAGATGCTAAAGCGACTTACAGTGCATTCAGACTGACATTTTTTACCTAACGTGTTCCCTGGGAATCAAACCCACAACCTTTTGCATTGCTAATGCAATGTGTTACCACTAAGCCACAGGAACACTCAAACTGTTTATTCAAAATAATAAACTATAATAGTATATCAATTATACTAAAATAACACTGATTTATATAATATTACAATATTTTTTTATATTTAATTTAATATTTTTAATTTTAGCTATTTTGTTTTGTGCTTTCTTCAATTTGATTACATTTTAAGTTTTTGTAATTAAAGTTAGTAATTTTTTTTTCCAGATTGTTGCCAAGTCAACGATTCAATTTTTTTTTTAGCTTTACGTTTTTGGTCTAATATTTATGTTTTAGTTAGATGAGATTAGTTTTAGTTAACACTAACAACACTGAAGTCTATCAACCAAATATAAAAAGCAATGCAATGCTAAAATTTGTTCTGCAATTGTATGGTTATCAACAGAGAGGATTGGTTACAGTGTTTTACAAACATACTGTTTGCTTAACAGGCTTTATCATTATGCAAAATAGAAACTTTTTTTATTCATCACCATCAATCCTCTAATATAAAGTCTAGTCACAGTCATGTAGATCTGAATCAGGATCATGGGAGAACATCAGGACTTACAGATGCACTGCTGAACTGTGTTACGAGCTCAGCTGTAGAGCACTTCAGCCCGTGAGGGTTTATTGATACATCCACACTCACACACACACACACACACACACACACACACTCGCGCCCACAGCAAGCAGCACGTTAACGCCATTAGCATGTCATTAAGAAGCAGATGAGCACCCAGATGCTGCGTGCTAGCCTTCCAGCGCCCTGTGTGCTACGACATGAGCTGAATACTCGCACAAACAGGAGCACTTCAGTGTCAGTCTGTGTGTGTGGAGATCAACACATAGGACAGGCTCAGCAGAAAAACGCTGACATTTACATTGCTTCTTGCATGTTTGGTGTGAAAGTGCACTTGGTTTTATCTGAAACAGCTGAATGTGAGTCTGGCAGCATTTTATTACGATGGTTGACATACAAATTGAAGCAGTTCAGAAATGAGGTGAGCAGAGATGGGTACTGTATTCTAATTACTTTTCCTGATAACGCAGTAAAGTAATGCGTTACATTTTAAATATATGTCATTTGATTACAGTTACTAATGCCAATAAAATGACTTTACTTAAGTTACAAATGCAGTGTTATGAATCATGTTTAAAATCATGATTTGCACATCAGTATTCCATTTAATAAATCACCTGAGAATGCGAGCTAACATTGAGACGCATTGTACAACATCTAGTTGCAATGAAACGTGCAACATATTTCAAAATGTTGCACTTGATTTCACATATTTTAGTCTGACATTATAATTTGGGAAAAGTTCAACTAGAACCGTAAATGCATACAAGTTTATGTCACAATGACACTAATATAAGTTCAAAAAACGATTCATTAGAAATGATCTCCTCCAATGAATCAAGCCATGTGTCACATCGCGTTCTTCTTCTGAGGTAAATACAAGCATATTCCTCACAGCGCGTCTTCTTCAAAAAACTAAAAGTAACCTAGATGAACTTGATGAATCTTCACACTTTGTTTACGGAGGTGATGAAGGTGTTTTTGCGAGTGTCACGTGAATGATTATCATATGAATAGTGATAATAATAGTGATAATAAGTTCAGACAGGAGAGACTGTACCTTGCACTGGTTTCATACGGATTACTTTAACAGGGAATACTTGTTTTCGACATGACTTACTTCATTTAAAAATAGACACTTCAATCTTTCTTTAGAAATATTTCTCATGTCTGTGTGTCAAATATTCACTGAGTTTTCATTCATTTTAGTGACACGTTTCAGAAAAATATTCGCGGAAACTGAGACGGCAGAAAGCGCACCCTGTCTGATTTCTTTATTTTACAAAAGCACAATGTTTTGTTTATATTGCGAGTGTATACAAATAAAAGTAGACCTTTTACAGTTTCAAATGATGTATTACTCTTATCTGTACAATCAAAAAGTTTAGTTTTTTTTGCTGTTATCAGGAAAAAATGCAAGTGATCGTTCAAGTAGCTGTTTTGATACCTGTGTACTTTTTCAGTCACTAATAAATTACTGAAAGAACTATAGATTTCACTTTGTAGTGTTTTTTCTTAGGTTTGATAACTTGAAAAGTAAAATAAACTTGAAAGTAACTTGAAAGTAAAGTAATTAGTAATCTGATTACTTTTTAAATGCAGTAATCAGTAATGTAATCAAATTACAATTTTAAAGAAGTAATTAGTAACTTGTAGTGGATTACTTTTTTGAGTAACTTACCCAACACTGCCAATGAGTGACGCTAAAAGCACATTCTGTTTTTTCCAAAACAGATTGGCATAAATCTGGCTTTTTTTATTATTTTTTTTATGTTTGTGATACATTCCATGTGAAATTTCCAATGAGTGGTGGAAAAGCACATTCGGATTTATCCAAATCAGTTTATTGTGAATCTGGTAACGTTTTTGTAAGAGCCATATTGTTGTTTGTTGTCTGAATCGCAGCATTTTGAAAATAAATGTCCATTGAGTGGCACTAAAAGCACGTTCAGTTTTATCCAAAACATTATCATAAATATGGCAGCTTTTTTACTGGTTGTTGTAAGAAATGTGGCAGTTTGGAAATAAAATGTCCAGCGAGTGGCACTAAAAGTGCATTCGGATTTATCTAAAGTAGATTAATGTGAATCTGGCAACATTTTTTTATGATTATTAATGTACATTTCATGACACATTCAGAGTGATATGCCCAATGAGTGGTTCAGAATAAGTGTGTTCAGTTTTAACTGATACAGATAAATGTGAATCTGTCAACATTTTATTACATTATTACACAACTAAAGTTACCATGCTATTTTAGCTTGATTAAATGAGTCTTTGAGCACTTTTATTGTGTTTTACGGGACTCAAAGCAAAATAAAAGTGCAATGCTGTACCAGGTGAACTACCGAGCAAGTTTATTACATCAGAAAAGCCATAAAAGAAAAGTCTGAGATCTCAATATGAGCTCAAATATTTCTCATTAGATTCTAACGATATCACATGATCTGAGCTGATATTTACATTTACAGTATATCAGAGCTTTTGTATGATGGATATTCTCTCTATTCTGTCACCAAAGTAATTTTAGGGGAAAAGTTTATGTGTAATGAACAAGAACTCAAAATCTCCTGAGCTATAAAGTAGCAGTCTCTGAGCAATATAACTTTCCACTGGGAAAGCAAGCGAAGAGCTATTTTGTGGTTTAGTTTCTCATGAAATTGTGTGAAACTGAACCAATTGCTCTTGTTACTTTTTATCTAATCAATAAATTGAATCTCTTTTTCTCTGGCACTAGGATCCAATACGTCCCTCCAGACTCCATTGATCGGCACATCCTTTGAAAGCTTTCTTTGGAAGCACTTGATTTTAGGGTATTAAAGGAGGAGGTAAAGCGGGGTGGAGAAACACACGAATATAGAGCGAGAGAGATTTCACATGCATCAATTCTCTTACGACCTCCATGAAATACATGCTCAACATGGTAAAAAGAAATGCCCCTAAAATCAGAGCCATCCAGTTCTTTAATAACATCTCAGGAGGGCCATTAGTCTTTGAGAGCGAGAGAGTCATTACACCTCACTGAGAGAGTCATCAAAGTAATGCCTCACAGACAGAGATACTACTACACCACTGCACAAGAGCCCACCAAGAGACACAACAACACCTCGAATGCTCCAACATCAGGAGATTTCAACTTTCCACTGATCTCTTTAAATAAAAGTTTTGTGTACTATGATAACATACTGTAATTTTAAGGCAATACTGGTAACACTTTATATATAATGCATTATAAAAGTAATATTAATTAAGTGGCACCTTACAATGCATTGCATGAATAATTCTAACCACAGGTTTAATACATTATGATATATCTATGCATTGTTACCCTTTTAGAAAAAAAAAAACACACAACAAACAAACCTTATATTATTTTAATGCAATTTAACTTTGGTTACAATTATTCATGAAAAGATATAATGCATTCCAATGTACATTATTAATACCTTGCATTATATGCATTATACATAAAGGCAGGTTTAATTGCAATATTCTCTGTAATTTTATGATTTTTACTTATTTAATTTGAAAGTACAGGTTTATACATGTAACACTACTCTAATAGTCTAAAAAATATATACGCTGTAAGCTAAATCTAACATAAATACTAAATTGTAACTAAAAAAGTAAAAAAAAAAAAACTTGATTGTTTATATTTATTATTGTATATTTATAATTAGTTTTGGCTTTTGTACAATGGAAACAACAAACAATTTGTTCTTTAAATTTATTTGCAATTTTCACATAAAAATAGTATTTATTTAAAAAAAATAGTATATAATGCTGTTAAAATCTTTGCTGTCAGATTTTTTAAAAAGAAATTAATATTTTCATTCAGCAAAGATTAATTAAATTGATCAAAAGTCACAATAAAGACATTTATAATGTTAAGAAAGATTTCAAATTAATGCTGTTCTTTTCAACTTTCTATTCATCAAAGTACTGAAGACTGGAGAAATGATGCTGAAATTTCAGCTTTGATCACAGCAATAAATTACATTTTACAATATATTCAAATAGAAAACAATTATTTAAAATTGTAATAAAATTTCACTATATTACTGTTTTTAATATATTTTTTGATCAAATAAATCCAGCTTCGGTGAGAAAAACAGAGTTCAAAAACAGTGTATTTTATGGGAATGGGTATGAAAAGTTACAAAACAGGTCAAAAAAGTTGACCAGTCCAGGATATTTAGTTAATTTAGAAAAATAATATTGCATATTTACAGTTACAGAATAATAAATGTTAATGCATAATAAAATTAATTAAAATAATGCATTTCTTTACTTACTTATTATTGTTTAAAAAGCAATTGGTGGCTCTGTCCAGCATTCAGCACCACGGACAGCAGCATTCACACTCTATTACACACAGGAACCCTTCACTGATCGCTCTTAATGATTACAGCAGCCATACGCCATATTCCAGCCATCTAACCATTCAAGAGACAAGCTTCTGTCGTTTAAGTCTCTAAAGAAACCGAGGGAGCCTCCACAATCCGTCTGTCAGCGGCACCGGAGGCCGTAACGATTATGAATGGGCAATAAGACACAGCTGCGACCAGACGCGTGGCCACGTGGAGACCCGTGCCGCGGGAACGAGCCAAATGTCATAAAGCAGTAAAACGCCGACTCGTATATTAACCGGAGAATATATAAATATGTGAGGGGACGAAAACCTTTTTAGAGAGGTGAACGCTGAGGAGAAACTGATCCGGGCTGCTCTGGAATGAAAAGGCCTGATGGATTTATGGGCTGCACGTGCTCCGGCGGCAGAGTTTTCAGTCAGAGGATGAGAGAGAGAGAGAGAGAGAGAGAGAGAGAGAGAGAGAGAGAGAGAGAGAGAGAGAGAGAGAGAGAGAGAGAGAGAGGGCTCTTTACCTGCACAAACACCATTTATACTGTACTTTACATTATTTATTTTACTGTGTTGTGAACTGTATTGCATGCTAAGTGTTATTGCACTGCCAGGGTGTTTGTACTTGTAAAGTTTGCTATCCTGTTTTATTATGCACTGTACAAATTCTATATTCCTGTGCTACTCTATTCTGTTATACGCTAGCTATATGTGCATCATGTGTAACATCTGAAACTATTTTTTACATTTTATTACACTTTATTTCATTATTATTTTTTTATATACATCGAGATAGAGACTCCTCAGTTCTATTATATTCTATTCTCCTCAGTTCTGTTATAGTCTGTAATGTATTGTACTGTACACTGTTCTGTTCTATTATTCTCTATATAACTCCATTCTCTAGTACTGTTCTCTATTCTGTTCTTTTCTATTATTCTCTATATAATTCCATTCTGTTTAACTATTCTCTGTTCTGATCTACTATATTCTGTTCGTCTGTTCACTGTTCTGTTCTGTTATTCTCTGTTACTCTATTCTATTCTATTCTGCTGTTCTATATTCTGATCTATTATATTCTATTCTACTGTACACTGTTATTATTCTCTACGTAACTCCATTCAGTTCTGTTCTCTTTTATTCTATTATATCCTATTACATTGTACGCTTATCTGTTTTACTTTATTTTACTGTATAATATTCTGTTCTATTATATTCTATTCTTTTATACACGCTTCGGTTCTGTTATTCTCTATAGAACTCCATTGAATTCTACTGCTCTCTATTATATTGTATTCTGCTATAAGCTTCTATTCCATTCCATTATTTATGCAACTCCACTCTATTCTACTGTTCTATATTCAGTTATAGCATTTTCTATTCTACAGTACATTGTTCACTGTACACTATTATTCTCTACAACTCCATTCTATTATACTGTTCTATTCTTTTATACACTCTTCGGTTCTATTATTCTCTATTATATTGTATTCTACTGTACAACTGTATTCTCTATGCAACTTCATTCTATTCTACTGTTCTATATTCAGTTATAGCATATTCTATTTTACTGTACACTGTAAACTGTTATTCTCTAATACTCTAATACTCAGTTCTATTGTATTTAATTTTCTCTATACAACTCCTCTTGATTCTACTGTTCTATATTCAGTTATAGTATATTTATATTCTACTGTACACTGTTCCATTATTATTCTCTAACTCCATTCTATTCTACTGTTCTCTATTCTGTTATTTTCTATTCTATTCTACTGTACACTTCTATTTCATTCCAATCTTTTCTATACAACTCCTCTATTATGCTGTTCTATATTCTGTTTTAGTATATTCTGTTCTACTGTACACTGTTCCATTCTATTATTCTCTATCACTCCATTATACTCTACTGTTCTCTATTCAGTTCTTTTATATTTTCTCTATACAACTCCACTTTATTCAACTGTTCTTATTATTGGCTATTCTGTTCTATTACATTCTATTCAGTTCTTTTCTATTCTATTCTCTTCTACTGAACACTATTCCTTTCCCATTCTTTTCCCTACAACTCTGTTCTGTTCTTTTCTATTCTATTATGCTGTACACGATTCCTTTCCCATTCTTTTCCCTACAACTACATTCTATTCTACTTTTCTATATTCCATTCTATTCTCTTCAACTCTACACTGTTCTATTCTATTCTATTCTATTCTATTCTATTCTATTCTATTCTATTCTATTCTATTCTATTCACTCTTATTGAAGCTGAAACATGAAATTGTAGCTCATACTGTGTTGCACACGAGAGAAAGACATCAGAAGAGAACAGAAGGAGAGAGAAGTAGTGTGCACTAACCCCTGAACACCATGTTTCTGTCTGTAAATATTGCAGGCGAATCCTCAGAGGCGTTCACGCAGGACGTATTCTAGCGTTCAAAAGCAGTCAGATGCAGCGCACTGGGATGGAACCGAACGCAAGGGGGGCTCGCGGCGCGTTTGTAAAAGTTGAGCTGTTCTTAACAGAAAACGCCATGATATAAACAAGGGTCAAAGACGAACATCTAGTGCATGTTTAAAACGGACACAAAAAACGCGTCTATAACGAAATATTATATTCAGCAAACGGGTATACGGCGCTCGACTTGATAAAAGAGGCAATCGAGCGGCTTCATGCGTGGGGTTAAGCGGTATCAGGGCGTTGCTAAGAGGTTAGGTGATTCACTCAGACTGAATCCGATAAATACAAATTTATTTAAAAGAATGTAGCCTTATAGAAGTTATATAATAATGAATATAACAATTGTTTATATTAATATAACATTTAATATAATAATTATATATTTTGTGTATAATAATTAA
This sequence comes from Cyprinus carpio, assembly GCF_018340385.1. Classification (NCBI taxonomy): domain Eukaryota; kingdom Metazoa; phylum Chordata; class Actinopteri; order Cypriniformes; family Cyprinidae; genus Cyprinus; species Cyprinus carpio. The sequence continues at coordinate 27,189,880 of NC_056611.1, forward strand.
CACATTTTTCATTTTTAAAAGTTTTAACTTTTATTCTTTTATTATATATATACCATTTATTTGCTTTTTCTATAACTATTACATGTATTTCAATTTGTCTGAAGTGAGTGTTTTAGCGTGTTACTATGTGATCGCTCGGGCGTTGTTATGATGTTCGTTTCCTGTCAAAGGAATCAACCCTCAAGTCACTTTGATATGCTGGTCTGTTTGTGGCTCTGGTCTCTCCTTCAATATGCTCTCTTGTGGGATTTTTCCACTGTTTTCTGGTCCAGCAGGTGAAAACGATGCGTCTGATCACTCAGTCAAGACGCGTGCAAAGACACTTGGTTTGAGGAAAATCGTTCACGTCTGCGGGATGAGTAACTCGCTCAAGTTTAATTGGCATGCTTAGGGGTTTGTTTAAATATCTAGCCGTATGAGCAGTAGTAACAGCGGTACTTGCCTCAGCAAACACAGCTGAAAAGCCAAAGACCTCAGAGGCAAAGAGCGCAGAGTGAGCGTGCGTGCGCGCGCATCTTTCTCTCTCTCTCTCTCTCTCTCTCTCTCTTTCTCTCTCTCACTCTCAAGCGTTCATCCGGACAGATTCTTCTTCTTCTCTCTCCAGTGGATACTACGGGGAACACACGGATTGCTTATAGGATGGATTGCTGAAACTCCCTTCGAGAGATTACCCATTTATTTCCTTTCATTTCCCTCCCGTCACACTATCTCGTCTCCATCCATCCATGAGTCCAGACGGGTTCTGATTCGGACAGAATGCGGATCCTGGTGTTGATTCCGCTGCTGTGGGGACTCAGTGAAGGGGCTTTTCCCAGCAGTGTCCAAATCGGTGAGTTACACTTCTAACATGATGGCTAGGAATACGGTGCGCGAATAGTGCATAATAATTCACAATAAGTAATCTATACACTGCGTTATACATATACACAGAGATATGAGTCTACAATAGGGTTTAAATATTTATTTTTTTTATTTGTATTTTTTTGCATAAAGATCCTTGTGTGCTATAATTCCTCTTTGTTTTGGGGTTTAGAGGTTTCGATCATGCACTATTCTCTTTAAAGGACCCTAAAAAAAGGTGTTTTTTGGAGAACCAAAAGCATTAAGCCAATTAACTTAAAAGCAAAAGATTATGGGAATCAAATTTAAAATTTAAAAATCAGACCACATTGGTTAAACACTATTTTTTAAAATTGGGACAATTCATTGGACACAAAGGGGACAACTAAGGAGGACAGTGTCTTTGGTGGTTACAGCCCTACAAAGTGTCCATATTTTCTTAAATGTGATATTTAATGGTTTGTGATTCTCTGCATGTGCAGTGTTATTAGGGTGGGATTATGTTTTCAAGGGTTTAGAGTACTTTAGCATGCATGAGTTGTGGTCATCATGATGAAGACTGTGGTCAAGTGCATGTTGAGTGCGCTTTTGTACCTTTCATCACCAGTTTAGAGCATCACTGCAGTATTCGGTCTTGTCTTTCTGTACTAGTGTGATGACCTCTTCCCATCTGAGTCTGATCAAAGTTTCCCCATTTCACCAGATTTGCAGCTCTATGTTTGAATAACATCAACAAACCACTATGCATGCCCGCCCACCCCTCTCTCTCTCACAGACACACAGTTCCCTCTCTTTTTGCAGGATGTGTCTTGCGTGTGTGTTCAGTCTCTGCATTGCTCATTGAGATGGAGAGTCGCACGCCATAATGAGATGCGGCCGCTGACTTGTGCGCCTTTGACAGCACTGCCGATAAAGTTAATACGCTAAATACGGACACACACACACACTCACAGAGAGCGAGAGAGAGAGAGATGCACAGTTACACGCAATGCCTAATGACATTTACATACCGCTGCAATGCAAATGCACAATGCTTCAGTTGTTCGTCGCGAATAAAAGCACATTATGGGATCTCCAATTGCAGCTGAGCCAAAACATCCATCAGAAAGAGAGAAGAATTGGGAGGATGTGATGAAATAGAACGTGACACTAACCCTGCCAAGTGCAGACATGCATGCTCTGGTGACACCAACAACAAATGCGATAATTTCCATGATTAAAGGAACAGATCACCCAAAAATGAACATTTGACTCACTCTGCATGTGGTTCCAATCCTGTTTGACTTGTTTTAATCTGTGGAGCACAAAATGAAATGTTTAGCAGAATGTTCACACTGCTCTACACTCTTACACATAATAGTTCTTCTTTTTACGTTGATGGTTCCATGAAGAACCATTAACATCCATGGAAACTATCCATTCTCCAAAAGGTTCTTTACACTATTAAAAATGAAGGGTCCAAAAGGTTTTTTTTTTTTTTTTTTTTGCAGTGATGCAATAGCATAACCATTTTTGGTTCCACTGTAAAGGCGTTTTGCTGGAATGGAAAGTTCCATGGATGTTGAAGATTCTTCAAGGAACCACCAATGCTAATAAAGAACCTTTATTTTAAAGAGTGTATAGTGGAAAAGGCTGCTTTAGATTTTTAATGTTCTTCATACTAAGAAAAAAAAATGGTTCTGATCACTAAAGGGTTCTTTGGGGAACCAAAATAGTTGTTCAATGGCATCATTATGAAAATCCCCTTCTGGAACCTTCATTTTTAAAGCAATAGCTCACCCCAAAATTAAAATTTTGCTTAACATTTACTCACCCTAAGGCCATTCAAGATGAATTTGTTTCTTCATCAGATTTGGAGAAATATAACACTTGCTCACCAATGGTTCCTCTGCAGTGAATGGGTGCCGTCAGAATGAGAGTCCAAACAGCTGATAAATACTGTACATCACAATAATCCACACTCCAGTCCATCAATAAACAACTTGTGATGTGAAAGGCTGCATATTTGTGAGAAAAAAGGCTGTTTCAAACTACAAAATGTTGCTTCTGCTTAAAATACGAGTCCATAATCCATAATATTGCTTCCTCCATTGAAAAAGTGGTCTAGTCTGAATCAGGAGAGAAATCAGCACAGATCCAGCACCGTTTACAATCCACAGTCCAAAACAGCTCTCAACAAATATGAGAGTGGATTTTGATGTGAGAGACAAAAGGAGATGGAACTTTTCACTGGAGTAAGCGTTATTATGGATTATGGACTTGTATTAGAAGTAACAGTTTGAAGTTAAAACATCTCATAGATGGATTTGAACACACAGCTCCAGACGTTAACTGATGGACTGGAATGGTGTGGATTACTTGTAATGTTTTTATCAGCTGTTTGGACTCTCATTCTGACGGCACCCATTCACTGCAGAGGATCCATTGGTGAGCAAGTGATGGAATGCTACATTTCTCCAAATCTGATAAAGAAACAAACTCATCTTACTCTACATCTTGGATGGATGAGTAAATACTCAGCAAATTTCCAATTTTGGTGAACCATTCCTTGAAGAGTGTATTTTGTACAATAAAAGTGTATGCAGGTGAAAGCAAATGAGCTCCTAAAGGACAGAAAATCAGCATCTTGGAGCTCATTCACATTTTTGAACATTTCAATGTGGTGCTTAGAGATTTGACCCAGCAAATCAGAGATACATGAGAACCAGTGGCGTTTAGAGTTATTGAAGTGCCATTTTTGAAAGTAAATGCAAGATTTTAGAGCTACAGCTGAGAGATGATTTACAGTGAAAGAAAAACAAGAAAGTCATGCAGCTAAATGAACAATTTTCCACCTTAGGGTGAACTATTCCTTTAGGATACATAAGCACCTCTTTTCTTTCCTCTTTGCAGTCACTTACTCTTTCTTCCCCTCGCTCTTTCCAGGTGGGTTGTTTATAAGAAACACAGATCAAGAATATACAGCTTTCCGGTTGGCCATATTTCTCCACAATACGAGTCCGAATGCCACGGAAGCCCCTTTCAATCTGGTTCCACACGTCGACAACATCGAGACGGCCAACAGCTTTGCTGTCACCAATGCCTGTGAGTGAAAGTTATGTGAAACAACGTTTAAAATTGAATAGAGTGTGTTTGGATTAGGTTCTTTTCATTGTTCAGGGTCACATTTGACTTAATGAAGAGTGAAAGACTGATGCTTTCAAAACATTGATCTGTTTGTTTGAGTGTCCTGACTTGTCAAATTCTGACTTAACCAATGGAGTGAGTTTGGGGGCGGGACTTTGTGTTTGATGACCAATTGCAGACGAGGTGGGGCATTGTCTCAGAAACCTGTTTGAAAACAGTCATTATTTTTGCTATTCTGTGTGGGGAAATGATACACTGCAGCTTTAAAGTGCAACTTTTTCATATATTCGGTGTGTTTGGTGCATGCATATACCTCAACGTTAACTCTTGATCAGCTTTCAGCATGCTTTGGTGTGCATCTGTTTCTTCTGGGCTTGTTAGCGGATTCAGTTTTAGTTGCCTGTGATTCAGGTCAGAAACAAAAAGGGTTGTAGTTCAGAAATGTTTTCTATGCAGACACAGACACAAGTGCTTGAGCATTGCAAGTTCTTCACAGTGATGCCATACCATTTGTTTCTTACTTTTGTATAATCTGAAGAACCTTCTTTCACTACAAAGAAGCTTTTGTGAAACAAAGGTTCTTCAGATGTTAAAGTTTCTTTAAGGAACCATTTAGACAAAAAAGGTTCTTCTATGGCATTGTGAAGCACCTTTATTTTTAAGAGTGTACTGTAAAAACCTCAGCACTCAAGAGGCCATATGGATTTTAAAACCATTTTACCAGTTAAGTTAAATTAACACAATCTACTTTAATCAACATGAACATGTGCATTAGATTTCTTTACATATCTGTACTTCACTGGGAGTCAATGGCATTTACCTGAATCATTGATTTCAGTGCAGTAACGATCAATGTTTGGACTGCAGGCCTCAAACACGTCCCTCTCAGATATTGTGCTTCACTGGATGTCAATGAGAGCGTCATAAGCATTGGAAAAGGCATAAAAGCATATTGAGATGAAGTGTATTGGACATTGAGCTTTTAATTAATGTATTTATGTATTGCCTTGATGATTGTGTGAGCTTTGAAATGGTCTGGCTTGGAGACTATATTGTTCAGATCTGCTCTCTTGTCTACTGGCATTTGTAAATATTGCAAAACAGATCCAACACTGGTCAATTATTTTAATTTAATTAGTGGATGTGCAGTTTTAAAGAAGTAATCTAAGAGAAAGATTAAGCAAACATTATGACTTCTGAACCACTAGCGGCATCAGATTTCAGGTGTTTTATTTTAGTATTATTTATAAACTATTATAGTTTATATTAATATTTTTTTGTTGTTAATTTTAATTTCATTTTATAATTTTTTTGTAATTGTGTTATGTGTGTCTGCCAATTTTATTATTATTCAGTATTATTACATTACATTTAATTATTATTATTATTATTATTTATGTTACTTTTTAGGTTTATATTTTAAGTTTTAATTCATATTTATTTCTAGTTTGTAATTTAGTGCTTCAACTTAAAACTTATTTCACTTAGTTGTCTATGCAACATTTCTAATTTTTCATCTAATATTTTTTTAATTATTATTTCAGCTTGATTTCACGATTTTCAGCTTGATATATTGATTTTTAATAGTTTTAATTTAATGACAATAACCTTGGTTTAAACTGGTGGTGAAACTGAAACGGCACCAACTCTTTTCTTTTATATTGTTACATACATCCAAGTGTAACCGGTTATCAACAAAGAATAAATGTGGGGCAGGAACTTGTTTTTATGCATCAGTTGTTGATTGGATGTTAAGATGTGGGCGTGGCACACTAAAGTGCATGAAGGGGCGGGGTTTAACCTGATTAAATTATCAGAGAAGTCCAATATGCATCACCAGAAAGACGTCTGTCATTTTCACCAAAATGTCCAGTTATGACGACATTATGAAACATTTTTAAAAATAAAACATGCTTAAGTAATCAAAATATGATCGATAACATGCATCTAAAAACAAAATTTTTATTTCGTGCAACTTCAAAGAAACCAGAAACCAAAATACTGATCTAAAGAGCCTATAATGAAAAATAAAGAATAAAAAAATAAAAAATAAAAAAGCTGATACTGGGGCTGTTCCCTTGCAAAAGGAGCTAATATATACTGTTTAGGTACTAATATGTAAACTTTATAGGAACTAAAATGTATCTTTAAGATGCCCAATTTAGGGGTTAAAAAAAAGCACAAAGGTGACAGCTTTTGTACCTTTTTTCCTGAGAGTAAAGAATCTTCTAGCAACTCAAGCCTAAACAGCCAAGAATGGCTCTTGATAAGAACTTAAGGAACCGCTGAAGAACCTCTATGAGCAAAAGTCAGACAGGGACCAACCGAGACGAGTCAATCCCAGTTTAACCTCTCTCCTGCTGGGCACCAACCTCTCGCACTCCTGCACACTGGATGCCCAGCCTGAGTCTGCAGAATCCACTGCTGTCCTGATGCAGCAGTGTGTGTGTGTGTGTGTGTGTGTGTGTGTGTGTGTGTTATCTCTGCCCTGGCTGCCTTCCAGCTCTTTTAGCCCTCATCAGCTGCGGAATACTGACAGCTTTGGGAATGAGGTGTGTGTGTGTGTGTGTGTTTGTGTGTGTGTGTGTGAGGTAGATGGAGAGAAAGAGGGAGAGAGGTGAAGTTAATCGTTTCCTGCTCGCCTCCTCAGGCTGCAGGAGAGAATAAGGAGTGGAAAGGGTTTTCTCTTTTATCCTAACACACCTTTATCTGAACGCTTAAAAGCAGCGAGCAAAATCAATCTCTGAATGAGTTTCAGCTGAGAGAGGGAACGTGTGATGAATGGAATCAAGCGATGGAGGGATTTATTTAATGAAAGGGGAGGAATGAAGAAATTACGGGAATGATATGTTGTCAAATGCAGCGAACAGAGGGAGAAACGGAGGGAACGAGAGGGAGGAGATAAAAGAGATACAGGAGAGAGAGAGATAAATGGATGGGTGTGTCGTGACCTTTGTGCAGCAGTAAATGTTTAGAGCACATACTGAGAGAGAGAGAGAGAAAAAGATGAAGAGACTAAAAGATAAAACAGAAGCAATAGACTGATGGATGAGAAAGAAAGAATGACTTGGATGAATGAATGAAAAAGGAAAATGGACAGACGGACAAAATGAACAGGCAGAATAACAAAGAAACAACGACAGAGATAGAATGAATGAACAAATAACAGAACAAATAATGAACGACAGATAAAATGAACAATAAAATGAAAGACAGACAGAAAGATAGATAGAGAGAGGGAGAGATGAATGAACAATAGAATGAATGATAAAACAAAGTTAGAATGAATACATGAAAAATAGAACGGACGTTAGAATGAACAAATAAATATAGATCAAATGATAGAATGAATGAAAGAAAAATAGAATGAATAATAGAACTAACATTAGAATGAACAAAAGAAAAAGAACAAATGATAGAATGAATTAGGATTAAACAAATTATATAACGAACGTTAGAATTAATGAACGAAAGACAGAAAGAATGATAGAATGAACTTTAGAATTAATGAATGAAAAATAGAACGAATGACAGAATGAACTTTAGAATGAATCAAAGAAAAATCGAACAAATGATAACGGATGTAAAAATGAATGAATGAAAAAGAACAAATGATAGAATGAACAATGAATGAAAAACAGAATGTATGATAGTATGAAATATGCATGTTTAGATTTTCAAAAACTTCATTCTGTATGATTTACAGTAACAAGTTTTTTCCTCATGGGAACCAAAAAAAAATGTCCTCACAAGGACAAGGATTTCGGATTTTGCCATAACGTAGGGTTTAAGAGAACCACACACACACGCATGCATGCACACATGCACACACGCACGCACGCACGAACGCGCGCGCGGGTCGCAGCACAACTCATTTTAAATAAAATCAAGCTTCATGACGCTTGTGAAGCTCTTTAGTCAGGGAATCATCATCATCATTTCAACAAGGCATCACAAACATCCAGTAATCCACCACAACACACACACACGATCTCAAGCCGTGGGTTAAACTTCACGTCTGCTGAATCACACAGCCAGGAGCTTCAGTCTCTCACTGAATGTTGTGTGTTTGCTCTCTAGTCGAGTGAGTAATGCATGAACCTGTCTGTGACCTGTGCTCTGTGTGTGTGTGTGTGTGTGTGTGTGTGTGTGTGTGTGTGTGTGTGTGTGTGTGTGTGTGTGTGTGTGTGTGTGTGTGTGTGTGTGTGAGAGAGAGAGAGAGTTTATCCATGTGTTGCTGGATCTTGATGTCTTGAGATGGTTCAGTGAATCTCTTTACTGACTCATTCATTTATTCACCCGCAGCGATTGTCTCAATGTTGCATCAGAACGTGTGTTTGTGTTTCTGTCATTCATAACAGAAAATATCATTTATCATGAAGACAGACAGCACAAGCACATTTTACATGCAAAGACTTGACAATAAATGTAAAAATGATAAAACAGTAGATGTAGTGTGAAAAAGTAGCTAAAAAGTGTTACATGTAAGGCATTCATTTTAGTGGAATTTAAATGCATGTTTTAACTAGCCAAACTTCCAAAACACACGGCGACATAAACAGTCTTTGATCATTTTCCTGAATTAGAAAATCTACGATAAATTCTGAGAAACATAAATGATTAATTCACCTCCTGAGAAGCAAGTCATTTATCTGACAGACGCAAAATGAATCAATCATTCATGAATGAACCACCTCTAAAGTCCAAAAAAAAAACATTCACAAAAAAGCAGCTCAATTCAGTTCAATTAAACTAAAGAATGATCTAACCACATACAAATGGATTCAATCAATGACAAAAAATGAATAGAAACCAGTGTTGTTAATCTTAACTGTTTTCTGTAATTAAAATAAAGGTGAAATAAAATAAAATACAAGTATTAGTTACCTTAATAAACAAACAAAAATGTGAATTTTTGCCATGGCAACTAACTGAATTAAATAAGTTTAAGTTGAAGCATTTAAATTACTAAATCTAAAACTGAAATTAAAAAATTTGAGCGACAAATATTTTTTTTAAAAAAGGTATTAACATTTTTCTTTTCAGTAAATGAAATAGAGCTTAAATAAAATATAATTATTAGATATAAAAAAAAAAAAAAAACATGAACTTGAAAAAAATCATAAAATAAAATTAGAAATTGTACCTGGGCAGCTTACTAAAATAAATAAGTTTAAGTTTAAGTACTAAAATTAAAACCTAAAACTAACTTTTTGTTTGTTTGGTATTTGGTAATGTGTAATTGATACAAAGCTTAAACAAAATGAAATATAAATATCGGATGAAAAACAAAAATATAAAACACAAATTTAGAAATGTTGCCTTGCCAACTAAATTAAATAAGTATAAGGACTAACATTACTAAAACTAAAACTGAAATGAAAAATTAAAGCTGTGAAGATATTTTTAAAAACATTTTTTGGTAATTGAAATAAAGCTTAAATAAAATAAAATCTAAATATTGGGTGAAAATGCAAACTTAATTTGAAAAAGATACAAACAAATTTAGAAATGTTCCCTTGGAAACTAAATAAGCTGAAGTACAAAAATTACTAAAACTAAAACTGAAATCAAAATAAATAAAGCTATGAGGAAATATTTTTAAAAACTATTAAAATTATTTTCAGTAATTAAAATTAAGCTGAAATAAAAAACAAATTTTAGATGAAAAATGCAAACTTAGAAAAGCATACAAAAATTAAAAAATGTTGCCCTGGAAACTAACTAAAATAATTAAGTTGAAATACTAAGACTAAAACTGAAATAAAATAAAGCTATGAAGACACATTTTTAAAGACTAATAAATATGAAAAATGCACATAACAGACTTAATAAACCTTAAATTAAAACGAAAACTTATTTTCAAAGAAAAGCTATTTCAATAATAGTAACTTCTAAAATAACACATTTCTATGTGGTTTAAAATCAGATCAAACAAATCTAAACACCAAATCAAATATGATTTTTGCTGATCAGAGTCAGACTATAACAACTAAATGTATTTGAGTCAGATACAGCAACAAAACCCATCTGAGCAAAGCTGAAGTCTCATAACAGTCTGATGGTTATGACAGCCATAACACAGAATGAAGGAGAGAGTTAGTGTGTGTAAAGGTCATCACTGTGGGTCCCTTTGAATGGCACTTAGATAAATGCTCATCAATATTAACTATCCCACAATCCCTGCCTCTCTCTATTTCACATAACATGTCAGTGAGGCTCCGGACCCAGAGGTCGACCCCTGCTGTGACCTTTCCTCACACACACACACACACACACACACACACACACACACACACACACACACACACACACACACACACACACACACACACACACACACACACACACACACACACACACACACACACACACACAGTCTGGCTCTGAATGGCAGCTGATAATGACGAGTCTCTATTTTTAGTGCTGAACTTTCCTTTAATTGAGCCTCAGTCAGGGGTGTGTGCAGGTGCTCATGTTGTTTCTGTATCTTATGTCAAAGTTCATTCCTTAAGATCAGATGTTTTCTACATTATATGTACCTGCAGCCAATCAAATGACATTTTCAGGTTTTCTGCATTAATATTTTGGGGTCTAAAAGTAATACATTCCAGCTGGGATAGTATGTTTACTGATTTCATTCAGTTTACCGACATTCATTATTCATTAATCGTTATATCATCATTAATTATTCAGAGTACCTGAAAAAAAAAAAAAAAAAACAGACAGGAATTAGATGAGTAAATCTCACGAAAACACGTCCCGGTTGTATTTCACCATTTAAAAAAAAAAATAAAATAAAATAAAAATAAATATATATATATATATGATATTTAATATTTTGTTTAAAGAAAATAATGCCTATTTTTAGTATTTATTTTCAGTGCCTATTTTTCTATACTGCAAAAATCTCACTGTAAAGCATCCAGATTTTGTGTAATTCTCATTATCTTTATATTTATATATAGCTTTTTTAAAAGTAAAATTTTACAAAATAATAATAGTATTTCTAAAAGTAGTATATTTTAAATTTAATTTAAAATGTATATCATTGTACATAAGTTGTAATACTTCACAAGTTAAATAAATAGATAAATATATGTATATATAACTTTTTCAAATAACCTTTTAAGAAATAATAATATTCCTTAAATTGTTTGTTTTTAATAGGAAACTGATGTAATTGTGCATAACTTGTATATGTAACAATTTAAATAAATAATAGTTGTATTTATATTCATATATAACTTTTTTTAAATAACTCAAAGAAATAACATTATTTCTTAAAATATTATATTTTTTAACTATTTATTTGAAAATTTTATGTAATTGTGCACACGTTAATATTTAAGTGAAAAAAATAGATTAGTTTTATATATATATATATATATATAATATATATATATATATATATATATATATTATTTATATATAATATATTATAAAAACTTAAAAATAACTAAAATAAATTAATTTTTTAATAAAGTGTTATTTAAAAAAATATTTAATTAAAAATGTATGCAATTGTACATTAGTTGCATTACTTCACAAGTTAAATAAATAGATACATATTTATATTTATACATAACTGTCAAAATAACATCAATATTATTATAATTATTATTGTTAAAATATTACATAAAATTATTACATTTGAAATTCATGTAATTGTACATAAGTAATACTTCACGATTTAAATCGGTACAGAGAGAGAGAATTCTGAACATTTCTCATAAAGTGTCTGGATGCATTATAGTAATGTGAATTTAGGAGGAAATGTGCCTTATTGTCATGAAAATATTGTAAAAAAAAAAAAAAATCTTATTAGGTTCTTCATGCAGGATACAGTTTAATAGCTCTAGAAATGTGATCTGACTGTCATTGGTTTGACTGACAGATGGAGACGCGCACAGATGCAGCAGCCTGCAGCAATCAGGTACAGAGCTTGAACCCGTGTTTGGTGTGTCTCTGCCATCTGTGTGTGTGTGTGTGTGTGTGTGAGTGAGTGTGTGAGTGAGAGAGAGAGAGAGAGAGAGAGAGTGTGTGTGTGTGTGTGTGTGTGTGTGTGTGTGTGTGTGTGTGTCTATGAGAGAGTGCATGTATATGCTTGGTTACCTTGGCAACAAATAATGGCTGATTTGCTGCAGCAGAAATAGTTTGATGATTCATTCTGTTGGGAACCAATCAGAAGAGAGCACATACACGTTCGGTTAAATACGTGGTCAGGAAGTCAGTACTAAACACTTTATCAGTCACTCTGCGTTTAGAGATGAACAAAAAACAAAGCATTTATATCTAACAATCAACTTCAGGCCAAATCTAATATAACTGTGTCAACATTTAATTAAGCAATAAGACAGAAGAGTTTGTGCTACTGTATATTCACTCTGCCACTGTATTAATACTCTGTGCTTTCTTTATGCATTTATTTCTCTCTCTCTCTCTCTCTCTCTCTCTATGTGTGTCCATCTGTCTCTCGCTCCATGGCAATAAAAAGCTTATTCCATTAATGGAAACAACTTTATTGGCAGTCATGGTAAAGCCCTGTTGCCATGGTCCACCCTTGACTGACAGCTGCGTTGTCATGGTAACGAAAACAGCAAGTCACTTTGCTGAAAGTGGGCTGATCAGGACTTCTTACTGAGCAGGAAGTGTGTGTGTGTGTGTGTGTGTGTGTGTGTGTGCGAGCGTGCATTTAAGAACAGAGCAGACGTCACAACAGTGGCTGTATTTTCAGATCTAAAATAAGACTCACACTTGATTCACTTGGGGAAACACATGTACTATTTTTGCAGTATGCTGTAGACAAAATCCATTTTTTTCTGCATGCAAATTGCATTTACTAACCGTAACCAACAACCTAATTCGCTCAACATTTCTGGTCACACTGAATGTTCACACATCATTTTGGCAACACTGTACAATTAACATTAATTAGTGCATTAACTTATAATGAGCAATACATTTGTTGCTATATTTAATAATCTTTGTTAATGTTAAACATTGGTAGGATATACTGTATATCTGTAATGATGGTCCACTGAATGGCAAGTTGTAGATGAACCCAAGTGCAGATATATTATACAGAGTGAAATCCAAAAAATCCAAACAAAATATAAAGACTTGCCTTGCCTTGCCTTGCCTTGCCTTGCCTTGCCTTGCCTTGCCTTGCCTTGCCTTGCCTTGCCTTGCCTTGCCTTGCCTTGCCTTGCCTTGCCTTGCCTTGCCTACATGAAAGAACTCACCAAACCGAGGTTAATACGTTCAATACAAGACAAAAGACAAGGGCAACATGAGGGCTATATATATCAAACTATAAGGGTCATGTGACATAAACTAACCAATGAGGAACAGGACCCATGTCTTGGACAACCAATCAGAACATGACTAATAGAACAAAGGAACCAATAGCAGGAATGCATGAGGACAAAGGCACCACATGACTAGAAAGAAACTGTGATTAAACTCCAAAATAAAAGACATGAAAACATGAACATGAAACAAACCCCAAAACCAGGCATGACAATATAAATCACTTTAAAATTGGGTAGGATTTACTTTTAAATAGCTTTCACTCAGAAATTGTTAGTAAATTTCACAAATGACTACAAGAAATGCGTTGAAATAGAAAGAATGAGATAGTATTTTCTTCTAAAACATACTCTAATAATTATTAACTTTTTTTTACAGCAACAAAATCTTTTTTTTTTACAGTGCAATAAAAATACAGCTATTGATTGCCACAGGATAAAAAAAT
>NC_056611.1:27208602-27228602 GCF_018340385.1 Cyprinus carpio
TTATCAGAACTAAAATTACAATCAAAACCAATCATATTAAAATAAAAGCTAATTCGAATAATGTTAATAACAGATCATTAACAATTCAGATAATATTGTGTTTATTTATTTTTATATTTTTATATTTTAATGTTAGTTTAAGTTTTAATAATTTGAATTAATGTGGTTTTTGTTGTTTTTTCTTTTTTTTAAATATGCGTATGTTGTTTATATGTAAATTATATCATATATACATATATGTAATGTATAAACTTAACATTTCTTTTTAAATATTTACATGCATGTGTGTGTATTTATATACATACAGTACATAATAAATATACACAGCACACACATATATTATGTAAACAAAAACTTTTATTTTGGATGTGATTAATCTAATATATATAATATATATATATATATATATATATCTATATATAATATATATATATATATATAAAATAGTATTTTCTTTGTAAAACACGCCAATAATCTTTTTTATTTACTATATATACAACATAAAATACTGCATCTGCAGCTTACTTGAATAAAATAAGGTTAAGTTGTTTTGATATCTATTATTTCATTTAAAAAAATATATGGTTTTAGTTTTCATTAGTTTTCATTCAAAATTGTAGTCAATAATATAATCTAGGTTACTCATTTTAGGCCATGTATTCTGACTTTTGGAATATTTTTAGATCACTTTTGCCTGTTGAATTACTAAACTCAACAGGACTTGATTATCACACATCAAGAGTCATTTTTGGGTTGTTAAAATGCTTTCTGGTGTCTCAGTTTAATGATCTGTTTGTCTGAGCGGCCCGACATGTCAACTTCTGAACAATCTTTGAAGACAGAGTGCAGAGATGAAATAGCAGGAGTGTTACAGAAAACCTTTAAGGAAGGATCATTAATTCTGCAGTTCGGGTTGCTGTACAATTCAAATTTAAACCATTTTAGACAGAAAACTGAGGAAATAGCCACGACAGAAACAGATTTAACATTAAGAGCTTGAAAAACTTAAAAACATACCTTGTGTTTGCGTATGATGCAAGGTCAGTAAGAACATGTTTTAACGTTAATCCCACTGAAATATCCAGCATGCTTAGGGAAAAACTGAAGGAAGAGACGAATTTAAATGATGTTACACATTCAGGGTTATTCTTGCAAACAAATACATTTTTGTTAATTGAAAGCTTAAACTAAACAAAAAATATGAAATGTTAGAAATGTTAAAAAACTAATGAAAATAACAAAATTATTAAAAAATTAAAGCTGAAAATATAAAAATAAAACAAATTCAAAATAACAATAAAATAATAGTAATATAATAAATAATACCAAAATAAAAAACATTAGATTAAAAAATAATTAGAAATGTTGCCTTGGCAAGTAACTGAAATAAGTTTCAGTTGAAGCACTTAAATTACTAACTGGAAAACTGAAATAAAATAAAATTAAACTGAAATAGTAATATATAAATAATAATAATAATACAAAATAAACTGACAAAATTAAAAAAATATATATATAAAAACTGAAAATATAAAAAAGTAAAATCTGCATAAAAATAATAGCAATAAATAAAATAAAAAATTAAACTAAACAAAAATTTGAAATTATGTCTTGGCAACAACTGAACCTGAAATAAGTTTCAGTTGAAGCACTTAAATTACTAACTGGAAAACTGAAATAAAAATAAATTAAGCATAAATAGTAATATAAAAAAAAACTTAAAATATAACAAAATTGTATAAATTGTAAATTGTATAAAATGTAACTAAAATTAAGAAAAACTGAAAATATAAAATCAATTCCAAAGATTAATACAATCTTTAAAAGCATATAATACTAAAATAACACTCTATAAATTAAAGTACACACTAAGAATGGATGGTCCACCAATCAACTAGTTGTTGAACAAACGACTAGTCAGTTAGGGAGGTTAACTAGTGCCACCTTCTCATATAGTGTTTTAGCAATTATTTACAATAACGGCTTATTTTGTGATTCATGAGCACCAATTCTGATTCGTCACCAACGTCGTATTTAACTCATAAACAATTTTTCAAGTCAAATGTTTGGTTTTGATATTTTAGGGATTGACACCAGATTGTTGTTGCACAAATGTATAAAAGACAGACTGCTAAACATGATTATACTTAAGCTTCAGCGGAATCTGCACAAACAGACGCGTTTGTAAGTTGGCGTTGGTGTCGGAGTCACAGCTGCTGTCTAATTCTCTCGCCTGGCATCGTGGGAGCCCTGCAGTGAGGCGAGACCCTTGTGTGTGTGTGTGTGTGTGTGTCAGGCAGGCCGCTTTCCAGAAGAGAATTTCTCTATATGATTTGCTCGGTTGCTCCTGCCTGCTGTCGGTCAGCGGAGCATTATCTGCTCCTCATGGAGCCCAGAGCGACGCCGATCATCCAGTCATCCGTGATCTCCTGCTTACAGGCCAGAAAGAGAAGCATCCGCTTTCTTCCCTCATCTTCATTTTTTTCATCTCGTCCCTCCCTTAATAAGTGCTGATGTTTGAATCTGACTGCTAGTCTCTTGAGCCGCTTCATCCCAGCTGGCACTGAGTCCAAGGTTCTTCCATCAATTTTGCCTTTGTCCTTCTGTTTTGAAGTTTTAGTTGAAGGAAATAAATTATATTTATATATAATTCATATATATATATATATATATATATATATATATATATATATATATATATATATATATATATGCACCTTGGCATATATCTAGTTATTGACTAGAAAAAAAAAATATTAAACCTAACTAGTAATATTTTAAAAACTACTACAAATGACAAAATTAATAAAAATGTAAAATAAAAAATAAATACCATTTAAAATATAAAATAATTTATACAAAGCAAGAGAGGGACTAATGACTTAATAGAACGAACACAGGTGAACAGAAGGAACTAATCAGGGGTGCGTTTTGCGTTTGCATTGTTAGTTGTTTGTGGTCTATGGTTGCGTGTTTAGTCGTTATAGTTATAGTTTTCGGTGTTTCTCGAAACCATAGTTCAAACGAACATTCGCAAACAGCATCGCAAACTTGCGTGGTTGGAACTACAGCTCTTGAGCTGTGGTTAGAAGCATAATTTTTGTTAGCAAGGGATATGGGTTTAAATAAATATGGTCTTGGGCACAATAAGCAAGCTAACATGCAGTAAAATCTATACATTCCATTATATCTAAACATAAATACATTTTAATCGATGTATTTTTGCGCGTTCTCTAAAAGCGCCGTTTTTGAACAGTGCGCATGTGCACAAATACTTAAAGGGAACCCCGGAGTATGACGTAAGAGGGAACCCACGATGAATCAAACATCAAATAAAGCAAAATGACAGGGAACAAAAAATAGTAAATAGTAACTATTTTATATTTATCTATTTTTTATAAATAGTAAATTAGTCATCAGGTGCTATGTTCAATATAGCAGCATATTAGAGATGTCTAAACGGTTAAATAGCAGAAGTTATTCCTCCACCACATGCGTGTGACGTCATTAACAATGGCCCTATGTTGTTGAACTAATGTGGTTCAAATGACGGAGATGCGACCGTGTTCGGGAAACAGTCATAACTAGCTAGTTCGGTTCTACAACAATGCATCGTACTATGGTGGTTAATCAGCGAGTTACGTCGTTGTACGAGAAACGCATCCCAAGGTCAAAGGAAGACTAAGGCAGGAGAACAGGAACACAAAATCCATATCTGTGACAGACGGAAATAAAAATAAATTAAACTTATATGTAGTAATATTAAAAAAGGAATAAAAATGACAAAATTATTAAATGTAAAATAAAAAAATAACAATTATATAAAATATAAATATAAAATATAATATAGAAAATAAATTCAAAATAATAATAAAATAATAGTAATAAATACTAAAATAAATAAATTTCCCAAATAGTAATATATTTTAAAAAAGTAATACAAATGACAAACGTATTTAAAAATGTAAAATAAAAGATAAAATTAAACTAAATGCAATATAAATGTAAAGCATAATGAAAAATAATGAAACAATTAAATAAAATAATACAGTACAAACTAAAGATTGTCCAGGATAGTCAATAACTAGCTGTCTAACAAACAATTAGCCGAATAGGGAGGTTAATTATAGTGCCAACTTCTCAGAAAGTTTTTCAGCAATTATTTACTAAAACTGGCCTATTATTTACCGTTTGATTCAAAAAATGAAGTATTTAATTAATAATTAATTTTGTGAATCTTAAGCGCTATTCTGATCTTGTCTCTTGAGCCGCTTCATCCTCAGCTGGCATTGATTCCAAGGACGATGCAGCATTTTTTCCTCGTCGATTTTGCCTTTGTCCTTGTGTTTTAGTTGATTCCCCGAGCACTGAGGAGGTTTATCGGACTCACAGACACTCGGCTTGACCTCACACCTCCATCAGCAGATCTGCAGTGCGGATCCTTTGGCTGAAACGTCTGCGGTCGCTTGCTCACACATGATCGCAGGGGAAAGTCTGGCTTATGTTAGCATCACTGCCAGCCATGATATAGAGTCAGTATGACTGTGGAAAAAAGAAATCTATTCACAAACGAACACAAATTCTTTAATTTTACGCATAATGCACTGGAGCTGACTTTTGCATAAAAACGCCCATTTGGACAGGAAGACACTTTACTGACATGTAAAACAACCTGTCACAGTTTGTTTTGCAGTTTGACTGACGATGAAAAGCTTGTTAAAAATACACTTTGGACATTTCTACAGAAAACAGAGGAGAAATAATCAGAAATGCATGTAGATCAAGGGTATGTGATAATGACAATTCTAGAATAATAATACAAATCTAAATATTTTCTGATGTTGCCAATGGTGATAATTAGACAATATTTTGCAGTTACAGAAATTAATGTTTTCATGTTTGCCACCTTAAACTAATTTCCAGAAGGTTTTTTACCTTTATAAGATCATTTACTTTATTTGATGTATGCATCATATTTTGTCAAATTCATATATTTAATCAATAAATTAAGTTATATTAATAAGACAATATATTCTGTTACCAAATAACATTGAATCAGTATCAACAAAATCCATTTTTGCATTGCAAAAGAGGCAGTGCAATTACAGCTGCATTAACAATGCTATGAGATTGCTTTAAAATTAATATTTTGCATATTGAAATATATATTTTTTAAATGATCAAATTAAATGATACTTTAAGTAAGTCATTGAAGTCATTTATTCAACCAATTCATTCTAACTGGACCCTGCTGATTCATTCAGATAAATGCTTAATAAATAATATGAATACTAAAATATAATTTTGTTTTAACAAGAAATTATACTTTAAAAGAGTAAGTCATTGTAGTAATTTATTCAACCAGTTTCTTCTGATTGCTGATTTATTCAGATTAATGTTTTTAAAATAATACAATGAATATTGAAACTAAATGATAATTTAAATATGAAATTAAAACTGCCAGTAGAGTGAGTCATTGAGTCATTTATTCAAACGATTCATTTAAACAGCTGATTCATTCAAGAATGAAGCAAGTAACTATTTATTAATGGATCATTGAATCATTGATTCATTCAAACAGCTGATTCATTCACAAATTAAGGAAGTGACAGTATTTGAAGAGTTCATTCGCAAAAACAGTTTTCATATTTTTTTTTATTGTGCATTCCAATTAATCTCAATCAAACTGCAGTTGGGTTATTTTTATTGGGAAAAAAGTAACTAACACAATAAAAATCAATAAAAACAAACGGAGTTATCTGTTTTTGCAAATAAACTCTTCATTTATGAATGGATGATTCAATTTAATTCATTGAGATGGATGATTTATTCAAGAAGGAAGCTATAGTGACTGTCTTTATGAATGGATATTTCAATCAATGATTCGTTCAAAGGCGATTCATTCAGAAACAAACACTGCTAAGTTTCGCTCAGAGACGCACAAACGGCTGTTTTGTATCTTTAAATGATTTAAAGCCAAAAAGTGATAAAATTAGATAAGTCCAGACAGATTTTTTTTTTTAAGTGTAAAATCAACTTACATTTCCCCCCTTCAGTCACCTCGGGATAGTCGCTCCGTTCTTCACTGTGAATCAATGCTAGCTAGTGTCCGTTGTTTAGTGTATTTCCGTTACAGCAGTGCTGGAATCCGCTCGGCTCGCTAATGTTCACAGCACAGTTGAGCTAACATCTCTGCTTCTGCTGGCACGCTCACTTCAGCCGAGAAACAGACCATCTGGCGGTCTGGACCGGACTAAGCCATCGGGTCCAGCGTTAGCTTAGCACTTTGACACTTTAGCCAGAGTCTCGCTACTGCTACCTTTATGAACACTGACTTTACACTGAGTGAAATTAAAATATTTACATATTAAAAAATATATATTAAAAAAATTAATTATAAAACATATTTTGAGTCAATTTGCGAACAGACACCGAATTTCTCCAAATCCTCACCTTCTGAAGACATCTTATGCAAAGTGCTTTAGTTGTACCTTTGCATTTAGTAGCACATCACATGCTTTTACATTCACACAGTGTGTTTGAAAAGCAGCAGGTCTAGTGTGTGTTTACACACGGAGCGAGAGGCAAGCGTCCGTCCGTACGTTCTGTCCACACACAGACTGGGGTTTGTGTACAAAGGATTCTCCAGCTCTCTGCTGCCAGTCTGTGTTTACTCACAGGACAGCTGGTGCCATTACACTATTGTGTGTGTGTGTGTGTGTGTGTGTGTGTGTGTGTGTGAGAGAGAGAGAGAGAGAGAGAGCTAATGGTCATCTGTGGTTTGTCTGTGTTGTGGTTTGTGTCATATCAGTTGTTCTGAACCTGCTCTCACACACACACACACACACGATGTTGCATTTGTCCTGATGTCCAAAGTCCTGCGGTGCGACTAAGGGCCAATTTAAAGGACATCTGTTGCTCTTGGCTGACATAACTGGCACACTGGTGCAGAATACACACGGGACGCTTGGACAGGACAAGGAGCCGAGTGCAAACACACACCTGTAGAAATACACACACACACACACACACACACTCACACACACACACACACACACACACACACACACACACACACACACACACACAGAGTACACACTCACACACACACACACACACACACACACACACACACACACACACACACACACACACACACACACACACACACACACAGAGTCTGGAAAGGTGAATGTGGCTTAATAATGCAGCTTCTTACTTTTTAGTATTGGCATAAAATTACATTAAAGTTTCTTTTTTCATACTTTGGCAGAGATAATGGATTCAGTGTTATTTTAGTATCATTGAGGTACTATTAGCTTTTATTTATATTTTGAACGAGCTTTTATTTTTGTGTTTTCATTTAAATTTTAGTTCAAGTTTAAGTAATGTTGTGCTTTTGTCATTTTTTAAAAAAATTTTTTTTTTTTTTTTGTTATTTTTATATTTTTTTTTTTTTGGTTTTTAGTGTTTTTTTTTGTATATAATTTTTTTTTTTTTAAAAAGTTAATGTTTTCATACTTTGTCAGACATATTGGAGTATTATTGAGATACTATTAGTTTTTAATCAATATTTCAAATTAACTTTTATTTAAAAATTTCTGTTTATAAATATATAAACAGAGTGTAATGTAGTATTTTTATAATTTATTAATTAAAAAAAAGTCTATACATTTTTATAATTTTTTTTTTTATTTCAGTTTTAGTTTTAGATATTTTGCATCAACAAAATAAATGAAAATGCCATGGCAACTAGTTGAAATAAAATAAGTTTAATGTTTATATATTATATTATATTATATATATTATATTATATTATATTTATATTATATTATATTATATTATATTATATATATTATATTATATTATATTATATCAAATGGAGATTTATTTTACTTTAAGTAACAAAAATAGTTTTTATTGTTTTAGCTAATAATTAGATAATAACCCTAAATGGAGTTCTCAGTTTTTTCTCTTGTAAATTTCATCTTTGTATCCCATTGTTTAATAAAATTAAGAGACAAAAGGGACAAAAGTTGACATACAGTAAAAGTATAAAGCTATTATCTGATTTATGTTGCATCTTTTTTCACTTAGTTTCTTTTTTAGAATTCGGCAGACATAATGGAGTTCTCCATTATTTCTCATCTTTGTCTCCCATTTTTATAAAATAGACAATGAAGACAAATGCTGACATACAGTACGAGTAAAGAGATGTTATTAGATTTAAGTTGCATCTTACTTTTTAGTAGTTGCATGAAAGAGTCACAAATGAGATAACTGTTGAGTTATTATCAGATCATTTGCGCATGGAAGAATCTGATGAGAAATGTTTGCATTTGGGATCTCTGACTCTTGTTTGCAAACATTGCAATCTAAAATTTTCAGTTTGTCTCTATTTTCGCTCTGTTCAGTCTCACTGCTGATATAACTGAGATTTACGAATGTGTACTATATGCATGTGTAGGTGATGATATACAGTCGCATTCGAGTGTCCGTATAACGTTGTTGTTTGGGTAAGGATTTAAGTGTTTTGATTTGTGGTTGTTGCTGGTATGAGCGGTTGTGAGGTCAGTGATGTATGAGTGGGGTAATTAAGGGTTGCAGGTTAGTGAAGTCTGTTTGGAAGACCTGGACCGGCGACAGGAGAAGAAGTTCGTCATCGACCTCGAGGCAGAACGACTGCAGAACATTCTGGAACAGGTGAGGATGACGTCCAGTGCATCACAAAGCAAGTCAACATGTAATAAAAACGATCCCATTTACTTCCTTAACACACAATATTATTATGAACAATTCATCATTGCATGTTATTCCAGAAAAAAAAAAAAATCATAATCTTTCATCAAAATGTAATAAATTATTTTTTTATAAAAGTTAAATCACTTTTTGGCAAGTTTTACAAGCACAAGTTACATTTTCTTCAGTATATGTAAACTTTATTTCTAAAACAATCAAAACTTAAATTAGAATAAATATTTAATAAAAAATAATGACAGTAAAAATTATTTTATATAAAAATTCACGAATTAATATAAATGTATAAATGCATACATTTATTGATTTATTTTTTAGAATATGTAATTTTTTTTATATAACAATTAATTTAATATAATTTTCATGTTTTTTTATTCATTTAAAAAATGATTAATTTAAAATAATTTTATATAAATTCAAATATGACACAACATTGCTGTTTTTACTGTATTTTTGATCACATAAATGCAGATTTGTTGAGCAGAAGAGACTTCTTTCAAAAGCATAAAAAACTAATAAAAACTAATTCTTAACATTACAATTCAAATGTATACATTCATTGATTTCTTTCAAAATATATCATTTATTTTGATATAATTCATTTAATATTTTAATGATTTTTTTCTATTTACAAATAATTAAATATAATTAATTTAATATATTTGTAGTTTTATTCATTTAAAAAAAATCACCTTTCCAATCACATAAATAAATTACACTTTACAAATTACAAAATGAACTGCAACAGAAAACAGCTATTTAAAATTTTAATAATAATCATAATAATTTCTCAATTGTACTTTTTTACTGTATGTTTAACAGTTCTTTCAAAAACTTAAAAAAAATAAAAATGTCTCTGACCCCAAACTTTTGAATGTTAGTATGCATTAAACGTGCCTAATGTGTAGCAGCTCCATGTTTTTTGGGCAGTAATGATGTTCAACACGAGCAGCAGAAGGAGTCTCTATACGTCTGATCTATGAACTTTACAATTGCGGGCCATGTTTGATTGTTGCATGCTCCGTCTGTTCCTCAGGCAGACCTCTGAGGTGCCCATCTATCAGCCTGACAACCAGACACACACACACACACACACACACACACACCGTCTCGCAGTTGGACATAGTCAGGTACAACATCAACAGAATGTTCTCTCTACATGCCCTGCCAGTCCTGCCAGCAAGTTTCTCGGCCAGATGTGCATCTGGCATCAGCATCTGTTGATCTCACACCGATACCGTTTACACATTAGACAAATCTCACATTTGTTTCTTCATCAGATTTGGAGAAATGTAGCATTGCATCAGTGTCTCAGCAATGGATCCTCTGCAGTGAATGGGTGCCGTCAGAATGAGAGTCCAAACATCTGATAAAAACATCACAATAATCCACAAGTAATCCACAGCACTCCAGTCCAGCAGTTAACATCTGGAGAAGACAAAAGCTGAAACAAATCCATCAAGATGTCATTTTACTTCAAACCAAGTGCATATTCCATAATAACACTTCCTCCAGTGAAAAAGTGTTCTGGTCTGAATCAGGAGAGAAATCTGCACAGATCAAGCACCGTTTACAAGCCAAAACAGCTCTTAACAAATCTGTGGCTGGATTTTGATGTGAGTGACAACAGGAGACGGACTTTTTCACTGGAGGATGCGTTATTATGAATTATAGACTCCTATTTCGACCAGAAGCAGCGGTCTTAATAATGGATTTGGTTCTTTTGTCTTCTCCAGATGTTAACTGATGTTTATGGAGTGGTGTGGATTACTTGTGGATTATTGTGATACTTTTATCAGCTGTTTGGACTCATATTCTGACCGCACCCATTGCTGAGCAAGTGATGGAATGCTACATTTTTTTTACTTTTTACATTTTTCTATTCAAACCATTGCTTCTGGCTAGTCCATAATCAATAATATTTCTTCCTCCAAATTAAAAAGCTTTGACATGATTTACTTGCTTCAGTTCTAATTGGTAGAGAGTTTGCAGAATTATGAGTAATGTAGTTTCTTGCCAGGAATTACGCTGTTGAAGACAATTATTTACAAACAAGTTAAAATAATGCAGGCTGATGGCTTCAGCAAAAGCATAAACCATTGATTAACAACTTCACAGTAGGTTTGTAAGTTATTGTTTAAAATCAATTCTCAAATTCACAGGAAAACAATTCTGAAATGCACACAATGTCCTGGAACCTAAACTCTGTAAAAATACTTACTTATATTACTTAGTTCTCAAAGTATAGGTAGTACATCTGTTGGCTGAATTACTGAAGCGTGTAATAAAATATTCTTTGTGATATTTACTCTTTACTCATTCCATATCTCTCTCTCTCTCTCTCTCAGATTGTCAGCGTGGGCAAACATGTGAAAGGATACCACTACATCATCGCTAACCTGGTGAGTGCTGGCGCGGTTTATCCAGTGATGGAGCGCTGGAGGAAATTAACAAATGTAGAGGACAGCGTGTCCTCTGGCTGTAATTCTCTGCGACAGAGCTTCACTTTCCTGAAGAAAACCAGAACGCAGTATTACATTTTGGCACAATGATTCCTCAAATGAAGTGCGCTAGTGCTTTACTAAGTGGTCAAACACACCATTTTCACCTGCTGGATGATCAGGCACATGTAAAATCCTACAGAATGTAAACAGAGGCTTGAGGACGCAGGCCTTTTTTTTAGTTTGTTTATTAAGAAGCCACCTAACAACCACCCAAAACACCAAAACGCGATGATGACTTTTGCACCTCTCAGAAACTGTAAAACTCAATCTGCATGATAAATTCATCTGAACTGCTAGTTATTCTAATGGATTTTGCAGTCTTGTACAGTTTTGGCGATGATGGACTGCTGAACCTGAACTTTGTTACGTGTGATTTATCATTGCTTATTTTGTTTCGGGCCTTCGTAACGTATTCTGCGTTGACATTTGTTAGCGTCAGCATCTGGGATATTAAGAAATCTTATGACTCACTCCGTCTCTCATTCATTCCATCAATCTCCCTTTTTCCATCTCTTTATCTTTTGAATGAATCGGCTGCATTCGCTCTGACTCTGATCGGCTCTCTGTCTTTGTCTCGGCAGGGATTTAAGGACATTTCTCTTGAGAGGTTTATGCACGGCGGGGCAAATGTAACTGGTTTCCAGTTGGTGGATTTCAGCAAACCGATGGTGATCAAACTAATGCAGCGCTGGAACAAACTAGACCAGAGGGAGTATCCAGGATCCGAGAGCCCACCCAGGGTAAGCAAAGACATTTACAACATAATTAAATGCAAACACCAATAGCAAACACTTTTGTGCACACTTTATTTTTCTGCATTGTTTCAGCACCCAATTCACTAAAGGAATTAGTGCAAACATGCTCAGAGATCTGTGCTAAACGCCATTGAATCAATAAGCAGAATAATTCCTTATCTACTCAAACAGCATGTTTGGAAATCACCTGGCGAATGGCAGGTTGGTTTAAATCAGGCTGGAACCCTGATAATCCTGTCGGACGCTTGTGGCAGAATTCCAGACACAGATGTTTAGCCAATCAAACTGTGACAGGACACATTCTTCGTCAAGCTTTAGCCAATGAGATTCAACGAGCAGCTGCCCAGGCAATATTTGAGTCAATTAAACCATAACAGACTGCAGCCGGAGCCACGTTTAAGCTGTCTGTTGGGGAATGTGTGTAATGAAGTCTAAATACAAGTAAATACATGTTTTAAGTTGTGTTTTGAAGACTAGGAAATGATTCTAGCATTCTAGTCTCATTTATATATATATATACACACACACACACACACACACACACACAGAGAGAGAGCGAGAGAGAGTTTATATAATTTTAAGTAAATTATATTAATATAAAAAAATACCAAGAATTATATATATATATATAGAAACACACACACATACAGTGCTGGGTAGTAACAGGTTACATGTAATCTACATTATGTAATCAGATTGCAAAAAATTATATTCTATTAAATTTCAAAGTGCTTATAATCAGATTACAGTTACTTTTTTTTATAGGTTACATGATTACATATTATTTAAACAATGGCAGTAAATTATTCAGAAGTACTGATTTGCTCTAATTCTTTATTTTCTCTCTTAAATTTTAGTAAAACATATCATATGTGATCCTGGACCACAAAACTAGTCTTAAATCACTGGGGTATATTTGTAGCAATAGCCAAAAAAACATTGTATGGGTCAAAATGATAGGAGGATATTAAGTAAAGATCATGTTTCCTGAAGATATTTTGTAAATTTCCTACCGTAAATATATCAAAACTTTATTTTTGATCAGTAATATGCATTGCTAAGGACTTTATTTGGACAACTTTAAAGGCTTTAATGCAACTTTAATATTTAGATTTTTTTGCACCCTCAGAGTTCAGATTTTCAAATAGTTGTATCTCGGCTAAATATTGTCCTCCTAACAAACCATACATCAATTTAAAGCTTATTTATTCAGCTTTCAGGTGATGTATAAATCTCAATTTTGAAAAATTTACACTTTAGACTGGTTTTGGGGTCCAGGGTCACATATACTAAATATAATATAGACTAAATAAAAAAAAAAGTAATAAAAAATAATATACATATATTTGAGTAAAATGTATTTTTATAAATATATTTAAAAGTTTACTAATCAACTCCTGTTCTTTATCCCCTAATTTAAGACCTCTTAATATGATTAAGATGTTTGTTATAACATTTAAGATATTTTTAAGATTAAGATATTTTAATTCAAGACTTTTTCTGACCTTAAATTTAAAGCTGCAGTCCGTAACTTTTTTTTGTACCCAGAATTAAAAAATTAATTTTTTGATTTTTTGGTTAAAAATTATGTGTTATAAATTTTTGAGTTAGTTTATAAAGATTCAGTGTTGTTAGCTTATAATAATTTTTTCTATTTTAAGTGGAACGGGTAGGTTTTCACTGAAAATTTGATCTTGGCACTGGATTTGTGTTTATGAAACACATGTTAATGAAATTAAATTATACTCCAGTTTTAAATGTGCTTCTGATTACAGATAACCTGGGATTACACAAGATTTGTATTTTAAAGACAACCAGTTCAAAGGGAGCATAGTTTGCTTTTTGGGTTAAAAGAATTTCTTAATATGAAATTTGAATGGTATGACAATTAGAGATTAGACTGTACAGAAATTGAAATTTACATGCTAATACACACTGTACTCATAGTCACGCAATGCTGATGTAGTTAACATAAATAATCTGAGAATAAAGTATTACAATAGTAATAATTTGCGAGGTTTGATGTAATATGAGCTAATCGATCGTTAATCGATTGTTAATCGATCGTTAGATTAAATCACCATTGGTAGCGCAATTTATTGTAATGCTTTTTCCCTCAGTTGGTCAGAACAAAAATGCTAGACCTGTTTCTTACTTGTTCAGATGACAATATCCGGTGAAAATTCTCATTTGGGTCATATATTCCAAGATGTATAGGCTAGAATCTGTGATTGCGACGTACAGTGAATATCCACACAAGTGCAGACTGACTGGCACACACACATATACTCCTCAAAACATTAGATTCATCCACACTGGAGCCGTGCCAGAGTACAACCCACGCAAGGAAGATAATTCTGCAAGTAACTGCAATTCCAGGTTTTCAAAAAGATGGCGACAAAGAGGAAAAACTTATGGACTGCAGCTTTAATAATTATGTATTTATATTATTTATATGTCTAAAATTTTTTTTTTTTTTTTTTTTACTTTTTAAGGACCAGCTGGAATTTTTCTTATTCTCACACATGTTCCTAAATACAGTTCGCACACATCTATTCTTAGTCGTAAATATGTAAATAAAGTGAACCGGTATCAGACAAAATGTATTACAGGTCTCCATAACTAGAAAACAAGACACATATACTCATTAAGACGATTTTGTGCTGCATAACCTCACCTCATCGTGCTGTCCTCAGCTCAAAAACCTTGATTTCCCCCTCTGTTAATAACATGGAGCTCCTTCTCTACTCCCATTGATTAGCACTTCCATCCTGCAGTCCTTGCTATAAATTGCCAGAGCAACATCAGACCAATCTTTACGGGTTCATTAGAGCACACTTTACAGGCAAGAGCTCTGACTATCTCCATCTCTTGCTCGCTTTTGATTTTCTGCATCTTGCTCGCTGACTCCCCCTTTAATGATTGTTGTTTGTTCCTGTCTTTCCCTCAATGTTAATTGGATGTTATTATGCCTCTGCTAGAACCATAAATCTTGATTTCCGCTGATCAAGTTCATTCATAACGACCGGTGTCAGTGCAGACCCAGCCACTGAGACTCGTTCTGTCTTATTGGGACGATTTACTCATGCACATAGCCATGCTTTTGTATTTGTTTATGGAAATAACAACAGATGAAAATCCATTTTGATTGTTGAGCGGTTTTTTCTTACCGCTAGTGGTACCTCATAAAGAAAAAAACTATGCACTGTTTTCCCCAGCAATCACTCTAGATCTTTACTGCTCTGTAGCAACAATCTGTACTGCTTTACAGCTAAATAGCTTTTCCTGTAACAAGTAGCGGCGGTGCTACATAGCAGTTTTATGTCACATTGCATTACGCACGCAGCCTTACAAGCGAGCAGGCGGAGGCAATAATCAATGCGCTCACCTAGAATGCCCTCTCTGCATTTACATCTACTTTAGGCATTAGGACGGCTCTGCATTATACTTGATATGTGATTGTAAACAGGAAGTATGGGTAATGTAGTGTGAATGAAGTAAAGACACAATATTCCTTTTACCTCCTCAGTACACATCATCATTGACGTACGATGGTGTGCTAGTGATGGCGGAGGCATTTCGGAATCTGCGCAGACAGAAGATTGACATCTCTCGCAGAGGCAATGCTGGAGACTGTCTGGCCAACCCGGCTGCTCCTTGGAATCAGGGCATCGACATGGAACGAACTCTGAAACAGGTGAGTGAGCGGGTGGGATTGTGAAAGACAGGTGAGAGTTGATGGGATGCTGTGAGCCAGGTGAGAGTGGGCGAGACTCTGTACAACAGGTGGGACTCTGTACAGCAGGTAGGAATGGGCAGGACACTGTAAGACAGGTGGGAGTGGATGGTTATCTGAACAACAGGTGGGAGTGGGTGGGAAACAATAATGGGTGGGATGCTGTCTGAAAAATGAGACTGGGTGAGACTCTATGACAGGTGGGAATGGTTGGGACTCTGTTTGGTGGGTGAGAACGGGTGGGACTCTGTACAATAGATGGGAACGGGCGGGACTCTGTAGAACAAATGGGAATGGGTGGAACTATGTACGGCAGGTGGGAATGGTGGGATTCTGTACGGCAGGTGAGAATGGGTAGGATTCTGTACGGCATGTGGGAATGGTGGGATTCTGTACGGCAGGTGAGAATGGTGGGATTCTGTACGGCAGGTGAGAATGGTGGGATTCTGTATGGCAGGTGGGATTCTGTACGGCAGGTGAGAATGGTGGGATTTTGTATGGCAGGTGGGATTCTGTACGGCAGGTGGGAATGGGTAGGATTCTGTACGGCAGGTGGGAATGGTGGGATTCTGTACGGCAGGTGAGAATGGTGGGATTCTGTACGGCAGGTGAGAATGGTGGGATTCTGTATGGCAGGTGGGATTCTGTACGGCAGGTGAGAATGGTGGGATTTTGTACGGCGGGTGGGAATGGGTGGAAGTCTGTATGACAGTTGAGACTGGCCAGGAAGCTGTCTAAAAGATCAGAGTGGTAGTCTAAGTCAGATAAGACTTGGTGGGATAATGTCTGAAAAAAGAGAGTGGGTGAGACTCTACGACAGGTGGGAATGGGTGGGACTCTTTATGACAGATGGGAATGGGTGGGACTCTGTAGGACAGATGGGAATAGGCGGGACTCTGTACAACATATGGGAATAGGCGAGACTTTGTATGGCAGGAGGGAATGGGCGGAACTCTGTACGACAGATGGGATTGGGCGGGACTCTGTATGACATATGGGAAGGGGAGGGACTCTGTATGGCAGATGGGAATGGGCAGGACTTTGTATGACAGATAGGAATGGGCAAGACTGTACAGGAAGTGGGAATGGGAATGAGACTGGGCAGGAAGCTGACTAAAAGATCAGAGTGGGAATCTAAGACAGAAAAGACTTGGTGGGATGCTGGCTGAAAAGTTAGAGTGGGTGAGACTCTACGACAGGTGGGATTGGGTGGGACTTTGTACGATGGGTTAGACTGGGTAGAGGACTACCTGAAAGGTGAGAGTGGGCCGAATTGACAGGCAGGTGAAACTGGGCGGGACACTGTCTGACAGGTAAGGTTGGGCAGGCCTCTGTATGACAAGTGGGACTGGGCAAGACTTTCGGAAAAGATTAGGTGCGTTCAACTTAACATAGATAAATAAAATTTTTACTTGATTCAGTGCATGCCAGTTAGAAATTTTGTCTGACTTGAGACCGCGCAGACGCCGTGTGAATGTCATGTGTGGCATCAAAGTGCCACAAAAGCGCTTGGAGAGCAGCCGCCTGACTCAGCCACAGCAGTTTCACCAGAGCGACTGCAGGAGAACTGATGACGACACAGCCGTTTCCCGATTGGCCATATTGACCACATGACAACAATCACTTGTGTTTTGGGTTTATTCTAACCTTTTCAATTCCAATAATAGCCACAAATCTGTTTTTAGAACAGTAAAAGCTTTTTTAATGTAGTCGCAATGTTATATTGGGTCACGTTTATCATAAAACACTGATAAAAACATATTTACCCCACTTTTTTGCATTTTTTAATAGTATATGATTATGTTGAACTTTACTCTTGAACAGACGGTTCTGTATTAAGCAGTATATAAAAAGTGTTTCTGTTGCTCATGAAAACGTTTCTGAAACATCTGTGTATTTTGAGAAATATTGCATTTAATTCACTTCATCTGTGACAAAGTATGCAAACACCGCGCGAGCATCACTACCGGGAGCAGAAAGTGTCCAACTTGACAGCTCCATTTTCAACTCCGCCCCTGACTGCAAGCGGCTACTCTCGTTGACTGCCGTCTGTAGCCATGGTTCAAGTCGAACGCACCTTTTCTGTATGACAAGTTTGAGTAGGTGGGATGCTGTCTGACAGGTAAGAGTGGGCAGGACTCTGTTCGACAGGTGGGAGTAGATTTAATGTTGTTTGACAGGTAAGAATGGGCAGGACTCTGTACTGAAGGTTGGAGGTGGAGGAACACTGTCTGAAATGTAAGAGTGGGCGGGACTCTGTACGACCAATGGGAGTGGGTGGGACTAAATGGGGGCTTGGCAATACAAGATGCAAAGGATACATAAACTTGCTATTAAATCTGACACATTTTAACTCATCTAAAAGGTTTAATCTGCTTAGCAAAATAAATTGTAGCAATAAATGATAACTTTGGTCCACGTTTACCAAAAGTGATGTGTATTCTGTCTTACTAATACTTCCTTGTGTATGTGTGTGTGTAAAGGTGAGGATCCAGGGTCTCACTGGGAATATCCAGTTTGATCATTATGGACGTAGAGTCAACTACACCATGGACGTCTTTGAGCTAAAGAGTAACGGCCCCCGCAAGGTCAGACACACAACACACTTTCATGCATTCAGACACACACAAGCATCCATTTATACAGATACACACCGTAATTTTACCCAGATGCCAACACACACAGGATTGATCACCTCATCATCTATCATCTGCAGATCGGTTACTGGAACGACCTGGATAAATTGGTTCTGGTCCAGAATGAGCTCTCCATGGGAAATGACTCCGCTATGGAGAACAGAACGGTTATCGTTACGACTATAATGGTAATGTACACGCAACCACCCACATCTGCAGATTTACACATGTAGCGCCATCTAGAGTGAGCAGGCCACAGTACATCAGTGAGACATACTTGAATAAAACTAATTTGCATTGCTCTGGACTGTATTGGTGAGACACATGAGGAAAGAAACCAAGCCATTGAAAGAGAGAGAGAGCTGACTGTGCATTATTTCATTAATGTCATCAGTTTAGCCATAGATAAAAAAGTTTACATATGCGTTTGAGGTTGATGTTAAAATTTCCCTTAAAAAATCACCACAGTAACCATCGTTTCCAACAAATCACCATAGTTATATCAGTCATTGTTAAGGTGCTGTTCCACTAGCTGACTCAATTTGATTTTGGTCAGGGGTGTCAAAGCCACTGTCGAAAAGTTTTTTTGACGAAAAGTCACTCAGCTATTAATAATATATGAGATGACAGACTGCCTGTGACATTTCCATCCCATTCTGTCACGAACTGCTGAAATAAGAACAGGAGCACCATGCAAGCAATTATAATAGGCTGAATTTGATTATACGAATGTACAGATACGCTGTATGACTTTGCATTCGCTGTCAGTTCTTTAGCCTGAGAACATTTACTTTTATATTGATGCATTTGGTAGGTGCTTCAATCCAAAGTCAATTACACTGCATTTATGCATTCCTTGGGAATGCAACCAATGACCTTGGCATCATGTTCTGCTATTTAAGCTACTGTACATGAATGCCATATTGCACACAGAAGAAGCTCAATGGTCACTGCTCAAAGGCCATGAGAGCCGCCCACTTACTGGCTTAGGCTATTTCAAACTTGCTAAAAGTTGCATTTAAGTCAGGGGCATTAACAAAAGAGTTGAGTCACTATCTGACCTCTGATTCTACAACAGCTCACGGCCGAAAATCGATTTCGCAGGACATCAGCTTTAAAGGCCTAAAAACTCAGAACCTTTTAGCAATTAAAATTAGCAATTAAAATTAGAAGCTCAAAGGGTTCATATTTTAGAAAACATGCATCTGAAATTCTAATTTATCAGTCACTGTTTTGAATGTTTTATTGCGTTTATTTCTCACAATTCTACGTTTATATCTTGCAATTCTCCATTTACTGTATTTCTCGCAATTCTGCATTTATATCTTGCAATTTTGCGTTTATTTCTCACAATGCTGCATTTATATCTCGCAATTCTGCATTTATTTCTCACAATTCTGTTTTCTGTATATCTTGCAATTCTGCATTTATATCTCGCAATTTTGCATTTATTTCTCACAATTCTGCATTTATATCTCGCAATTCTGCATTTATTTCTCACAATTCTGCATCTATATCTCGCAATTCTGTATTTACTCTATAAGCAATTCTGTTTATGTCTCGCAATTCTGTTTTCTGTACAGTATATCTTGCAATTCTGTGTTGATTTCTC
>NC_056611.1:27233602-27286102 GCF_018340385.1 Cyprinus carpio
TTTCTCCATTGAAGACCTCTATTTTATAAACAATGTAAAATAACTGACTGTCAAATGAATGTATTTTGACATTTACACTGTCTAAAAGTATTATGTTGTTTTTTATCTGTCTAAATGATCCTTGCTTTAATGCTTAGAATGGTTTCTCTTGTCAGAAATGATCTTTTGATTTTATTTTCATTATATGAACTTGTTTATTGTAATCTGCTCTAATTAAATCATTTGATTGTCATTGCCCAGTTGACTTAATATTCACACTTTGCCTCTAATGGTTTTGGATTCTGTTATATAGTCGTACACATGTGGAAATGATTCAAATAAATGTTTTGATTTATAATGATAATCTTGTCAGTCAAACGTTTATTGGTCGCATTTCTAATGAGCATCACAAATACATATAACACACTCATTTATGGCACATAAAAGAGTGCAATGTTGGTGTACTACATATCTATGCATGCAGTCAGCTCATGCATATATCCCTGTGAACTCATGTTATGTGATTATGAGTATAAATGAAGTTACTATATTAAGAAAATAACTATAACAGGTGCTTTTAAGAACCTAGAAACCAAAACGCTGATCTGAAGAACCTTTTTAAGCTCTCCAAAGAACCGATAAAGGAAAAAACGATTCTTGAAAAGAAGTGTTTATTTTGAAAAGTGTAATTAATGATACAGTTTAATTCTGAGGTCAGCTTGACCATCCCTGCCCACCTCTGTCTGTGTCTGTGTGTGTGTGTGTGTGTGTGTGTGTGTGTGTGTGTGTGTGTGTGTGTGTGTGTGTGTGTGTGTGTGTGTGTGTGTGTGTGTTTAGGAAGGACCGTATGTGATGCTGAAAAAGAACTGGGAGATGTATGAAGGAAATGACCAGTTCGAAGGATACTGCGTGGATCTGGCGTCTGAGATCGCCAAGCACATCGGCATCAGATACAAGATCTCCATCGTTCCTGACGGGAAATACGGAGCCAGAGATCCAGAGACGAAGATCTGGAACGGCATGGTTGGGGAGCTGGTGTACGGGGTGAGATATATACATATATATCAGCCACACAGGGTCATTTACATGTGTATTTACATTTACAGATAATTCTCGTCGTGTTTTATCATGAACGTTACCTTTTTTCCCACACATCAGTCTTTTTTTGCATGTGCATCAGATGGAAGAGCCTGGAAAATAGTTTTCCAAATTGATTTCAGCTAAAGAAGCTACATTTATGATATGATATGTTATAGAAATTTTTTTTTTTTAAACTGGAGAGAAGAAAATTTTTACTGGTAAATATACAAACATTTATATTTAATAGAACAAAAAAGTTTTTAATGTTGTTTTATATATATATATATATATATATATATATATTATATATATATATATATTATATATATATATATATATATATATATATATTTATTATTATTATTATTATTATTATTATTATATGATTATTATTATTATTATTATTATATTATAATTATTATATTATAATTATTATAATTGTAGAGTAAATATGCTTGTAATTTATTTTAAATTATTGATTTATGTTTTTACTAGTAAATATATAAGGAATTAATTTAAACAAAAATATATTTAAATATTACTACATTTTTGGGAACACTTTACAACTTTATAACACTTTATAATTTTACTTTACAATTGGTTAGCAATAATTACCTACATAAGTTTACATTGAACAATACTTCTATAGCATTTATTAATATTAGTTAATCTGTTAACATTATTAAACTCTGAACTAATATGAACAATTGGATTTTTATTAATTAACATTGACAGAGATTAATAAATGCTGTAAAAATAAATAAATAAAAAAACAAATACCAGTGTTGATATTTTTAACTAATACTAAAAATTTATTACATTTTGTTTTTGGCACCTTACAGCTGAAATGAAAATAAAATAAAAATATTAGATTAGAAATGTTTAAAAATATTTAAAATAATTAGAAATGTTGCCTTGGCAAAGTACTAAAATTAATAAAACTAAAACTGAAAAAAAAATATATGAAAGCATAAATAAATATTAAATATTTATATATTAAAATAAACTATATATTTATACACTAAAACCTTAAATTTAAAAGAAACAAAATATAAAAATAAAAACATTCAAATGTATATAATTCATATAAATAAAACTATAATAGAATCTCTATGAAAACAAAATAACACTGAATAGAAATGATAAAAATATTAAAAAATTATAAAAGCATGTAACAAAATTACTAAAAATTTAATTAAAATGAAAACTACAAATCAAAAAACAAATTGGAATAAAAGCTAATTCAAAATATTAATAAATACTGTAATAGTATATAAATAATTCATAATAATAACATATTTACTTTATTATATAATATATATAGCCTATTTATAATACATACTACATATATATATATATATATATATATATATATATATATATATATATATATATATATATATATATATATACATTTATGATGCATGAATAAATAGTATAATAAATGGTACTTATATAATATATTCTAATAAATAATATATAAAATCTTATACAGATACTAACAAATGATTCTTCATGGTAAAGCATCACCAACAGAGCATTTGACGTTGTGGCAAAACAGCAGGAGGAGCCGATTACTCATGTTTCCTCAAATTGTTTGCAGACAACTATTGACATATTTAATTTAATCATCTAAGTCAATTTGCATCTTTAATTTTCCACCAATAAGACGTGACACGTCGT
Organism: Cyprinus carpio; assembly: GCF_018340385.1. Lineage (NCBI taxonomy): Eukaryota > Metazoa > Chordata > Actinopteri > Cypriniformes > Cyprinidae > Cyprinus > Cyprinus carpio. Next base: position 27,236,345 of record NC_056611.1, read on the forward strand.
AAAAATACAACAAATAAACAAGAAAAATAGAGAAAGAAACTGGTCTCCACGATCTCTCATTACAGTATGTTAATGTTCGGCCCGCAGCGGTTTGACCAGAAGAGTTTGGTTGCGAGCGATGGACGCGGCGTTTGTATTGTCAGAGCTCAAGGCGGTTTCTCTTTTAAATGCAGCCAGAAGTATTAACACCATTATTCAGCGTGCAAATACATAAAATCAGTCACTCGTGCGTCGCCTCTCTGACATCTCGCTGCGACTCCAACAGCGAAAGGCAAACGCTCCTGCCGCCGAGTGTTAATGAGCTCAGGGAGAGGACAGATGCGCTTCTTTCTGCCCCATTAAACACTCTCATCCACCAACCTGCTCTCTGCTAACACACACTCCACACGAGCATCCCGAACACAAAAATGCCATTCACAGTCTCCACAGTGAGATTTATAGCTTTGACAATAACGTATAAAGCTTTCGTGATAGAGAGCAGAGGGTGTTAAACAACGTTTTTCGACCCTCTCTTGGTCAAGTGCTGTGTTCTGCTGTCAGATAGCTATTCTGTATAATGATCGCTAATCTGTGTATTAGACCGGTCTTCAAGGAATAGTTCAGCTAAAATGAATTTAATGAAAGTTTATGCCATCTAAGATTGTAGAGGAGTGGAGAAATGTAGCATTCCATCACTTGGATGCACTGCAGTGAATGGGTGCCGTCAGAATGAGAGTCCAAACAGCTGATAAAAACATCACAATAATCCACAAGTAAACCACAGCACACCAGTCCAACAGTTAATGTCTTGAGAAGACAAAAGCTGAAACAAATCCAGCATTAAGACGTTTTAACTTCAAATTTCTTCTGGCTAGTTAATGATTCATAATAATGCTTCCTCCAGTGAAACACAGTCATGTATAATCAAATAATTCCAGTTTATGTGCAGTATTCATTTATCATTTAGCAAGTCTGTAATGGGGAAAAAAATAAAATTTAAAATCCTGTTGTTTTTACAGAAAAAGTGGTTGCCATAATTATGAAAAAAAAAAAAAAACAATTTAACAAAACACAGTTTAAAACTGCCGTAATTTTAAAACTTAAATTTAAATGAAAATTTGAATGGTTGCCTTGGCAACTAACTGAACTAAAAATGGACTAAAACTAAATAGAAATAATAATATTTAAAAAATTATAAAAGCACAAAATTAGTAGCCAAAAACTAAAATAAAATGAAAACTGAAAATATGAAAGTTAATTCAAAATATTAATATATAATTATTATATTATTATGATACTATATTCTTACTATATAATGCATAAACATTTGTACATATAACATTTATTTATAATTTATCATAAAAATATTAATGTAAATAAAAATGTTTCAAAATGATTTAATGATTGTATTATATATTACTATATTATGTATAAACTATTAGTCTTATACATAAAACTTGTTTACATTTATATTTATATTGTATTAAAAATATAAAAAATTTAAATGTTTCAAAATATTAAAACATACACTTTTTTTTTCAGTGTATTTTTATTTATTTATTTTTTTGGTACACAGCCGTGCAATATTGTCTTTTCAGACCATTTTCAAATCCCTTTTTCTTTTTTTTTTTTTTGCTTTGCACGACATTAATCTTAAAGCTGCTGGGTTTGGTTCAAGGCTTAAAACTCCTCATTGAAGAATTTATTGCAACGCAGCTGGGGAAAATAAATGGCAAACGCATTTTCAGCACCAAGGCCACTGAAAAAGCACACACACACACACACACACACACACACACACACACGCACACACACTCTCTCTCTCTCTCATTCAGAGGAGAATGTCACACACAACCGAATCGTTCATGCTTTACAGTGCATGCGAATTCAGACATAATTCACATGAAATTACATGAGCCAAATCTTTTCTTCTTTTCAGCTTGCACAATTGCAGAAAACGTTAATTACCAGCTGCGGGCTCCTTTAGGGATTATTAGGAAAAAAATACAGAACAGTAGTTTGGAATGAAACCCCGCTCAGCGTCAGACTCTGCATTGAACGGCTCATCTCTCGACGTGTTTCATGGATTCTGAATCCGACCTCTCGCTGGCACGAACACAGGATCGCTCTCTCTGTTGCCACAGGCCTCTAATTAAATCTAGCAGTGAAACAACTTCTTGTATTCCTACAGGAGGGCCAAAAGAGGGCCGACTTTCACAGCGACCTTTCACTGGTATTAAACCACTGAGCCGCTGTAAATATTACTGTCGCAAGTCCCTCAGATGACCGTTCATTGATAAAACCATCTCCATTCACAACCGCTCAGATCCTGGGCTTTTTATAAACTTGTGATATGCTGTAAATGTGATATAAAAAAGGAAGTGCATTGCAATTTTTATTTTCTCAAAGATTTTTATCATCTAAACCCCTTAAAGAAGGAGATGGTGGAAAGTAAAAGGCTACAGCTACTGGTGAACGTGTTTTTCTTGTGAAATTGCACCATTGCAATACAGGGTTCTTGAGGTTCTGGTGACCTTAAAAAGAAATGGATCAGACAGATACAGAAACAAGGCTTTTCTGCTGTCGTTTCTCAACATAAGAGGGGCATAGTCTACAGTTTTAAAGTATTTTGTCCATGAAAACTCCACAAAATTTTAATGTTTATTAAAATGTATGATTTTTTCATAGATTTTTTTTTTTTTTAATTCAGCAAGGATGCACTAAATTGATCATATGATACTGAAGACTGGAGTAATGAAGCTGAAAATTCAGCTGTGCATCACAGAAATGAATTACATTTTACTATGTATTCACATAGAATACAGTTATTTCAAATAGTAAAAATATTTCAAAATTTTTCTGTATTTTTTAACTTTTTGACCAAATAAATGCTGCCTTAGTGAATAGAAGAATCTTCTTTCAAAAATATTAAAAAACTCATATACTCAACCTCATGTTGTTCAAAAACAAAGACGGAAGATAAAAGATGATGTTTTGAAGAATGTCTCAGTGTTTTTTATCAGTAAAAAATTAAATCAATGGGGTCCAATGTTGTTTGGACCTCAACAATCTTAAACATACATTATTTTGTGTTTTAAAATGACACAAAGGCAGGTAAACAATGACAAAGTATAAGATATTTCGGCTGAAACATCCTTTTAAGTATACAACAAACAACTGAAAGCAATGTTTTCATGATACTTTGAAATAATGTTTTTTCTCCAATTTTGACATAAAAAACTACTCAGTTTTGCAGCTTTGTTTCAATAAATAATCTTCATAGGAACATCACTTTCCGAACCTCTGAATGTTTTCGTTCCTTCACAGAAAGCGGAAATCGCTGTGGCCCCTTTAACCATCACTCTGGTCCGGGAGGAGGTGATCGATTTCTCCAAGCCCTTCATGAGTCTGGGCATCTCCATCATGATCAAGAAGCCTCAGAAGTCCAAACCGGGCGTCTTCTCCTTCCTGGACCCGCTGGCCTACGAGATCTGGATGTGCATCGTGTTCGCCTACATCGGCGTGAGCGTGGTGCTCTTCCTGGTCAGCCGCTTCAGCCCGTACGAGTGGCACACCGAGGAGCCCGAGGAAGGCTCCGACGGTCCGCCCAGCGACCAGCCCCCCAACGAGTTCGGCATCTTCAACAGTCTCTGGTTCTCTCTGGGCGCCTTCATGCAGCAGGGCTGTGACTTCACACCCAGGTGAGAGCCGCTAGAGCTGTGCCATTCATCGAATATAGTTGAGATCAAAAGTTTACACCCCCCTTTCAGAATCTGCGAAATGTTGACTATTTTACCTGAATAAGAGAGATCATACAAAATGCATGATATTGTTTAGTTAGTACTGACCTGAATAAGATATTTCACATAAAAGATGTTTACATATAGCCAACAAGAGCAAATAATAGTTGAATTTATAAAAAATGACTCCGTTCAAAAGTTTGCACGCCCTTGATTCTGAATACAGTGTGGTTACCTGGATGATCCACAACTGTGTTTTGTTTAGTGATAGTTGTTCATGAGTTTTTTGTTTTTTTTTTTGATTTTTGTTTATTGGTTTTTTTTTTTTTTTTTTTTCAGCTCCCACAAATTCTTTGGTTTTCCAGCATCTTTTGCATGTTTGAACACTTTCCAGCAGTGACTGTATGATTCACACTGAGGACAACTGAGGGACTCATGTGCAACTATTACAGAAGGTGCAAACATTCACTGATGCTTCAGAAGAAAAAACCATGCATTAAGAGCCAGGGGGTGAAAACTTTTGAACAGAATGCAGATGTGTACGTTTTTTCTTATTTTGCCTAAATATCATATTTTTTCATTTAGTACTGCCCTTCAGAAGCTGCAGAAGATACTTACATGTTTCCCAGAAGACAGAATAAGTTAAATTTACCCTGATCTTCAAATTCAAAAAGTTTTCACCCACCGGCTCTTAATGCATGGTTTTTCCTTCAAGAGCATCAGTGAATTTTTGATTCTATGAGAGTCCCTCAGTTGTCCTCAGTGTGAAAAGATGAATCTCAAAACTATACAGTCATTGTTGGGAAGGGTTCAAATATGCAAAAATGCTGGAAAACCAAAGAACAGCAGGCAGTTTAACTGTTCAGGACAAACCAGGGACTCATGAACAACTATCACTAAACAAAAACACAGCTGTGGATCATTCAGGTAACAACACAGTATTCAAAATCAAGTGCATACATTTTTTTTAATTAACAACTTTTTAATCTCACAATTCTGACCTTCTCGCAATTACGAGATTCTCACAATTCTGAACTTTCTTCTCAGAATTGCAAGTTTATATCTTTCGATTCTTACTCTTTTCTCAGAATTGTGAGATATAAATTCAGAATTGCAAGAAAAAAAGTTGTGAGGTAAATTTTTAAAAGTAAATTTAGTATTTTTTTTTTTTTATCCTGTGATGGAGATTGACTTCCATAAATATTTCCCAACTAAAATAATACTTTAATTTAATATTTGAATTTAACACTTTAAATTTACCACATTATTACTAATATTCATTCAATATTTATTTATTTACTTGTTTGTTTTTTAGTCTATGATCACCCTAATAACGTTCATAATTTACTTTCTCACTTACATTTAGATTAAGTCATTAGGCAGACGGCTAAAATATCCAAAGGGTTATCCAAAGGGTTTTTTTCCACCACAGCTGTCAGAAATCTCTCCAGTAGGCATGATCTCTAGTAATGCACACGGCAGATATTTTCTGGTCTAAAGCGGATAATTCCTGTGCTTTTGTCTGCGCTGACCTAAAGGCTCCCCAGAAGCCCAGGCACGAAATTAAAGTTGGACTTTGTCGCATGCGTCTGGGAAGAAACCGCAGGCTCATCGTCTCCGCTTCCTTCAAGACAAACATTACACTTTCATCCCTGCAGCTGCATGGCAGAAAGTCACACTTTATTTTTAGAATATTTATAAGAATATAGCATTTTATTATTGATAGCCGGAGAATGCGGAGCGATGAAAAATTGATGTTCGGGGTCCATGGAAAGGTGACGCCTCTGAACGGCACAAAATTACCAGAGTCTGTCCCAAAAAACCAAACAGAAGAAGAGCGACGCGAGCTGCTGTGAATGTGAGAATGTGATCTGCTGTTGTTCTGCTTTAACAATGCTTTCACACAATTTCTTATGAAACATTTACTCTATCATATCATGGCTTGCTGTGTGTTAAACCTGTGTCTGGGAGCATGCAGAATTATCCTTACTAAATGACATGGTTCCTGCCAAACGCCGGGCGGTTTGACCCGCAGAGGCACACAGATACACGCCGGCCGCTGAGGGTGTTTCTGAGAGGTTAATGGTGTCAGAAGCATTCAGATTTTCAGAAACAGTGGCACTGACATTAGCATTAGCCTGGTCAGCAGCTCTGTGCATTTAAAGTACATTTCTGATCCACACACACACACACACACACACACACACCAAGTCCATCTCTCTCATACATTACCCACGAAATATACAGAGACTGAGCTATTTTTAAAATGAATGGACTTCACTTTCTATTATTTAAATGAATGAATACTGTGGTACTATTACAGTTAAAGTCAACTTGAAATTACTGTTGACCCCATTTACCTTCTTTTTTTATTACAAGAAAAAAAGACACACACACACATACACTTATATGTATACTGTATATACAGACACCTATATATACACACATACATACTAAAACTAAATATATATACATATATATGAACTTGAAATGAAATGGAATATTCTTTAACGTTTTCAACATTTTATCTCAAGTACATTTATTCTTTTATACTAAAATCTAAAATCACTCAACTAAAATGAAAAATAAAAATGTAATTTAAAAAAAAATGATAACTTTAAAAAATCCAAAAGTATTAAAGATACAAAAACACATAACAAAATTGCTAAAATTATTCAAATGAAAACAGAAAATATTAAAATAAAAACTAATTAAAATATTAATTAGTATTATACAAGTATATCAATGATACTTAACACTGTATATGAGCTTATTGTACACAATTAATCAGTCCATATTATACTGAAGAAGAAAATTATGTACATAATCATTAATCAAAACGCAGTAACTTACGACTCTGCAGTGACTTGAGTTGATTAACATCAAGGCCATGCTGTCAGGGAAGAAAAAGTAAAAAAATAGATCAATCAAATAGTGAATAAAATCACCATTATTTCTAACTGAAGTTTCTGTTTCACTGTGAAATGCATCACATTACAGAAGGCTAAAGCTTTGCAAATGAAGTTTCATGATGTCTAAATCACACTGAAGCACACACACACGTTTGTTTTGTAAGTGTAATTTTGCGCAGATGTCCACTAAACAATCAAGGGAATGTGTCTTTGTGTAAACAGCAGCTGCAGCAAATTGATTCTCCATTATCAAGTCTCACACGGGGCGAGTGAACATGCAAAGAGGCAGGTCTATCTGTCCTTCAATTTTGCTTGGGTTTCTGCCCCTCGTTCTCTCTCTCTCTCTCTCTCTCTCTCTCTCTCTCTCTCTCTCTCTCTCTCTCTCTCTCTCTCTCTCTCTCTCTCTCTCTGTCTGTCTGTCTGTATCTCTCGCTCATGGTCTCTTCACTGACATCAGGACATTCCATCAATATCTCCCGCTGCAGGTTGAATTAGGCTGTCAGGCAGGCAGACAGAGAGAGAATTGCACACCTATTCTTGAACAAATTAAATTTTTTTGCCTCAGATTTTAAAAAATGCTTTCAGAAACAGGTCACACTTTACGTGAAGCCTGCATACCGTGTAATGCATTATAGAGAAATCTTTATTCATTATAAATAGTGTCAACCAATATGTGTTTTTAAATAGTTGATGATAATGAAATCTAGAATGCAACGTGGCCGATATAATGGCATTTAATTATGGCAAATGAAATAGTCATAGAAAGCATATATTACCATTCTTTTTACTCAAAATTCACTAAAACATTGAAAACAGAAAATTTATTTTCAAGATTGATGGTTGATTTTGAAAATAATATGAGAAGAAACAAATGCATTTTATCATCAACTTGGTGTACTAAAATAACTGAACTAAAAATGAATAAAAAAAATTATGCAGACATATTTTTTAAAAATCCATAACAAATAAAAGACAAAAACACACAACAAAATGACTAAAACTAAATTTAAAATCAAAATATAAATGAAAATTATAATAGTATTTCAGTGATACTATAATAACATTGCTAAAAAATATATTGTAAAAAATTATACATTTTATTTCAGGTGGTTACCAAGGCATTTTCATTTAATTTAACTTGATGTACGAAAACTACTAAAATTAAAACTAAAAAAAAATAAAATAATTATATAGCCTAGGCAAAAAAATCTAAAACTTTTAAAAATTACAAAAAAATACAAAACATACAAACAACAAAATTTCTAAAACCTGAACTAGGAGGAACATAAATAGACAAAAAATGTTAATAGAAACACTGTGTGTGTGTGTGTGTGTGTGTGTGTGTGTGTGTGTGTGTGTGTGTGTGTGTGTGTGTGTGTGTGTGTGTGTGTGTGTGTGTGTGTGTGTGTGTGTGTAAAAGCATTTTATTTATCATTTTACACAAAATTAATAAAACACTAAAGACAGAAAATGTTTCATTTCTGCTGACAAGACTGAAGGTAGATTTTGGAAATAATATGAGTAATATCAGTTGTCTGTTTTGTTAAAGAAATTGTATAATATTTATCTGTTTATGATTATACAGTACATTTGTATATTTGCATAATATAATGTATAAAAACACCCAATTTAATGTGTATTTTATGCATTATGTGAACATTATGTGAATATTTAAGAATTCTAATATTTTTTCCAAAAAGAATAATTCTGTACGCTGATTGGCTAATGCAGTGTTCTAGTCATATTTAATACACAACATTTAATTGCATTTAATATACTGCATTAAATTGAAAAGGATATAATTAACTTCAATTTATATTCTAATGCAATGTGAATCTCTTTATAATGCAACACACATACAAGCGTATTTCTTCCAAATATCACGCGCTGCTGGCTGTATTGTGTGATGATGTCAGAGCGTGTTGTTTCTGTACTGCAGCAGAGCTTCAGGACACGGCGTGTGATTCATGCGGCACACGCAGAGATAATTTCCTCTTAAAGGATTATTGCTCTTAATCCTGTGATGTGCACATTTATAATAGACTCCCTGTATTATGACTGTGCATGTCTGATTATGTGCCGTGCTGTGCCTGATGACTTGTGTGTGTGTGTTTAGTAAAATATTTAATAGCTTTTCTAGTACACTTTTTTTTAGTTTGTATAAACATGCAAACTAGAACAAATCAATTATGAGTTTGTTTCTTCATCAGATTTGGAGAAATATAGCATTGCATCAGTGTCTCAGCAATGGATCCTCTGCAGTGAATGGGTGCCGTCAGAATGAGAGTCCAAACAACTGATAAAAACATCACAATAATCCACAAGTAATCCACAGCACTCCAGTCCATCAGTTAACATCTAATAGTGGTTAGCATTAGCACAAAGATTGCAAGACCTGTCAAGATGCATCACACACACACACACACACACACACACACACACACACACACACACACACACACACACATACACACACACACACTCATCCATTCTGCTTGGTCACGTCTCTCTCCTGCTTCCTAGTGTCTCTTTTTTTGTCCCTTTCCTATTCTTTTGTTCTCTGTCTTCTCCACTGTTATCAAACTCAGCTTCTCTGTCTTTCATACAGTAGCTCTCTGTTACAACACTTCAGTCTTTCATTCTCTGTCAGTCTCAGCAGGATTGATTTTAGAGTAGCGAATCCTGCGCCGATGCTGAATCCACAGCGTCACTACAAAAGAAACCATATTTTACCTGAGTTATGAATCTGAGATGTCGGTCTGAATTGAATGTGATGAGATAAAAAGACTGGGTCAGATCTGGTTGCATGCCATAAAGAAACTCATTCACAAACAAGTGACTCATATGAACTGGTTCTTTTAATGAATCAGTTGCAAAAACTCAGGTTTGAATCGGTCTAATAGTACAGCAAGGTCATGTGTTTGATACCCAGCCAATGAATAACCTATAAAATGTATTTTCAACGTATATTTCAAGCTGCTTTGGATAAAAGTGCATCCCTAATAAATCACTGAAGACAGAAAATGTTTCTTTTCTGCTGACAAGATTGACAGTAGATTTTTCAAATTATATGAGTAGAAACAAACATTACTTGTTTTGTTACAAAATAATATCATTATTTTGCCCATTCGCTATTACACTTTTAAATAATAGTATGCATTTAAACACACAATCAACAACAATTTAATTCATAATACTCTTCAACGATGTAAAAATGCATGTTAAAATATTGTAATGTCTTTTATCAAACTACTAGTTTAAGATGCTGATTGGTTAAAAGTATTACAGAGCTTTAAAATAAACTAATAAACTGATGCATATTTGTCAGTCATACATAAATAAAATGGAAACTGGTCAAATTTCTGCTCTCAAAAAATCATGGCGGTTTATTATTAACCGAATCTATTAGATTTTATTTAAATAATCATTTTCACCTTTATGCATTTATTTAAATTGCCTAGAATCAGCATAAATCTGGTAATTAAATTTAATTCAAAGTTTGAACAAGGTTAAAATATGGAACAAGCTAAATGTATGAGACTGAAGCAAATGGATTTATTGGTGATAAATTGTATTTAAAACACATTCAGTATATTAGCACTCTTACAGAAATCTGACTTCATTTATGCACGATTGACAAATATGCAGCACATTAAGTTTATTAGTTTATGTTACAACTGTGTAATCCAAATTTGATATGCATTTCCAAAAATATTAATCTTGATTACTGGCCTAAACCTATTTTTGAGTGCCATCGCACTACTGAACTGAACATGATGGGAAAACACGTCCCAATAAATCGGTCCAGCACAGATTTACTGGCAGCGTCTGCACCATCAACTGATTTGCATAAGTTCCTTCACTGAACCAGATACTAAACTAACGCTTTCATGGACAACAAACGACGCCATCAGTGGATTCCCGCTTAAATGTGATGCAAGAGATAGCAGCAGTTCATCAGAGCGAGATTAGAGCGCTGCTTTATGACCTCTGATGGCAAGCACATAAACACAATCACACACAGGCATCAAAAGGAACGTCTTATCACCTCATCCACCATACAAACAGAGAGATTTGTCCTTTCCAGCCATGATTTTGCTCTCTCATCAGTACAAGTATTCTCTGAAGACATGACTCTTTAGATCGGGTCAATATCTCTCTCTTGCTCTGCTCCTTCCCATCCCTCTGTCTCTGCAGTGCTGAAACTGTCTCCATTTAAAATTCATTCCTGCCAGTGCAGTGACAGTACAAACGCATGCATGCACATATGCCTCAAATACACATTGCCTACTGAGCTGGACTGTAAACTGACATCATGACTAGTTGCAGTGTTAAAGATTCAAGTAAAAGGATCTAAAAAGCAACAGAAAGCCAAAGCATCAGAAATTTAAAAAGCAGACATTATGACATCAGGATTCTAAAGGCCATTATGACATCATTGCTGGCAGTTACATTTTCAGTGCTGAACATTCTATGGGTCCGTTTACAGAAACACTTCTTTGCGTTTTTTTAAATGCCTCCTCTGCCATGTTGCAGTCAAATAAAACAGTTGCCATGTCAATTTACTACAGTAAACAAAAGCTTGCGATGTTTGCCCCGCCTCCGGGGTCTTCTGATTGACTGGAACTGACACTAGCTATGTTTCCATCCACCTATTTTGTGCACATTTTGGGATATCGCATTAAAAAAAATTTACCTTTTCTTTGTGATATTTAGTGCAAGTTAATCAGGAAGTGATGATTTTGTTCTCTTCGTAACTTTGGATGGAAACATAGCTATTGATGAGCAAAATTTTTAATTCTTTTAACTTAAACGGCATCTTAAAAACGTGGCTTTCAAGTGCGGGAAGGGAACACAATTGTCATACACGTCCGTGTAGCACATTTTTACACTGAAAAAAAAATCACGTCTTCACTCACACATTTTTACTACAAATACAATGTTATTTGTATGTAAACTATGGTTAGTTTAGCAAAACTCAGGTTAATTTGTGGTTAATATGTGGTGTAACGTCAACTACAATTGTATAACCATGGTTAAGTTTCGTAAGAGAATGCTTGTGTGCATCACAAGGCTCAGTGCAAGTAGTCCATTGGGAAGTTCTTTAGAGATTTTAACAGAGTTTATTACCATCACAACTTCTGTGAAGACACGTTCCGTTCTCTGCAGCACACTGCCATATAAACTGCATTTGCCTGGTATTTTAGGGTAATTAAATTTTACTAAGGCTTTTGAATGAATCTGCGTGTTCTGCCATTTTTCTTGATGAACTCAGGTCAGTGTAGCTAGTGGTGTGTTTCAGTAGATTAGTCTAAAGTCAGAGTATGGCATGTTTTTAATGAGATCTTGGTTTCGTTTTGAAGACTGTAATTTTTCCTGGATTTACTGCAGGTCTCACAGATGCGCTACAGTCTTATAAGCTTATAATGAGTGTTCTGCCACTTCTTGAAATAGTGTCAAGTCATTTCTAAAGCAGAAATTTAATATTACCATCTTGCGGAGTGAGGCCAGAGATTGTTTGGAAGTCTCAAAATGTGCAAAATGAAATCAAATATAGATCTCATATATCTTACTCAATTTCTGTTTCTAACTATTTTTACAATATGTGTCTTTAACAGGGAAACTGAAGCTCAATGAGCTTAAAGGAATAGTTTCAAAAATGAAAATTTTACTCACCCTCAAGCCAACCAAGATGTAGATGAGATTGTTTCTTCATCAGATTTGGAGAAATGTGGATGCTCTGCAGTGAATGGGTGCCGTCAGAATGAGAGTCCAAACAGCTGATAAAAACATCACAAGTAATCCACACCACTCCAGTCCATCTGTGAACATCTTGAGAAGACAAAAGAAATTTTGTAAGAAACAAATCCATCAAGATGTTTTTAACTTCAAACCATTGTTTCCTCTATCCATAATATTGCTTTCTCCAGTGAAAAAGCGGTCTGGTCTGAATCAGGAGAGAAATCTGCACAAATCAAGCAGCGTTTACAAGCCAAAACAGCTCTAAACAAATATGTGTGTGGACTTAGATGTGAGAGACAACAGGAGATAGATTGTTATGGATTATGGACTCCTATTTTGACCAGAAGCAATGGTTTAAAGTAAAAAACATCTTAATGATGGATTTGTTTCTTACAAGCATGCAGCTTTTCACTTCACAAGATGTTAATTGATGGACTGAAGTTGTGTGGATTACTTTAATTGTCTCTAGACAAGGCCTGTAATATGTCAGTCTTCTGCAAAGTTGCAAAACCTGTGTTCAGTGCTTTGTGCATGCATTTTTTAGGTCTGATGGATGCAGGAACGCTTTAAATAAATGAGAACTGGTGCAATCAGTCTCTGTACTTGTCATAAATTGATGATTGTGTTTCAGCAAAATGGAAACAGCGGTTTATTTCATGCTGCATAATGTGAACGTTTGTCTTCAGAATGAACCAGATGTAATCAGATGGAGGCACGGCAATCTGAATTTATGTGTTGTTTAATTGTGCATTCTCTTCATTTTAACACCTTGTGTCTCTGTGCGTCTCTCAGGTCTCTGTCTGGTCGTATAGTCGGAGGCGTTTGGTGGTTCTTCACTCTCATCATCATTTCCTCCTACACGGCAAACCTGGCCGCTTTCCTCACCGTGGAGAGAATGGTGTCGCCTATCGAGAGCGCAGAAGACCTGGCCAAACAGACAGAAATCGCCTACGGGACTCTTGATTCCGGTTCCACCAAAGAGTTCTTCAGGGTGAGAGAAAAATATTAACGGTTATGATAAAACAGAAAATCACACCAAACCAAAAGAAAATGCATTTAGATTGGTGAGTTACCATCTGGTGGTAGAATTATGTCAACTGGTGGAAATCGATAAAATTATATATAAAATTATATATATTAGTGCTGTCAAATGATTAATCGCATCCAAAATAAAAGTTTTTGTTTGCATAATATATGTGTGTGTTCTATGTATATTTATTATGTATATATAAATACACACATACAGTTTATATTTTGAAAATATTTACATGTATTTACATGTCTATATTTATATTCATACAATTTATATTATATATAAATATATTAAATATATAAAATAACATATTTTTTTGAAATATATACATGCATGTGTGTTTGTATATATATATATAGTACACATATATTATGTAAAGAAAAACATTTATTTTTGATTCGATTAATCACGATTGTTTTTAATGAAATTTTTTAAATGAATATTTTTATTCAGCAAAGACAAATTACATTGATCAAAAGTGACAGTCAAAACATTTATAATGTTGCAAAAGATCTCTAGTTCAAATAAAAGCTTTTCTTTTGAACTTTCTATTCACCAAAAAATCCTGAAAAATAAAACGTATCGCAGTTTCCACAAAAACAATCAGCAGCACAACATTGATAATAATCAGAAATGTTTCTTGAGCAGCAAATCAGCATATTAGAATGATTTCTGAAGATCATGTGACACTGAAGACTGCAGTAATGATGCTGAAAATCCAGTTTTGAACACAGAAATAACTTGCATTTTAACATATTCACATAGAAAACAGTTATATTAAATTATTTCACAAATTATTACTGTTTTTAAATAAATACACCCTTGATGAGCAAAAGACACTTCTCTCAAAAACATAAAAAATAGTAATTATTCCAAACTTTTGAACTTCAGTTTATATAGAGAGAGAGAGCATACCAGCTACTCCAAATTCATTCTTTTCTTATCACTGCATGGGTCTGGATATTGTGTTTTGTAGTTTAAGGCATCCAAAGACAGACAGACCAGGCTAACATGCACATTACACTTCAGTCATCACAGTAATAGATCAGTAATTGAATCAGACTCCAAAGAGTATAAGAGCCAAACCTGCACTCACATCTACATAGAGAGCCTGTCTGCAGTCAGGAGAGGAGCTAAAACAGCAATTTACTCAGAGAGCAAAGACATAGCGATAGAGGGAGAAAGACAGATAGCTGGAGAGAGAGAGACGGGTAATATGAGAGAGAATCGGCGTGAGCTGAATGAATGGGCTGCTCATTAATTAGCATGCGTCTCACTCAGTATCTGTCTCCCTGTTGTCATACACAGATGGTGTGATGCTGCACTCCTTCATGGGAAAACATTCATTTTCTCATTCTCACTGCCATTCAGGTTACGTCGACCTGTCTCACTTTCTCTGCCATATTTTCTCATTCAATCTGCACTAAACTGTCTCACTCTCCCTCTCCTCATTGTCTCTTCCAACCTGTCTCATGATTTTCGAGCCCATCTCACTCTCTTCATATTTTCTCATCCTTTCTACCAAATTAATCAAAGACAAGTCAAATTTAGTTCACAATGCACATAGTTTTTAAAGCAGCTTAAGAAAAATGAATAATGTTAACGTTTAAAATATCTTCTTGCCTTATAGTAGCAAAATTTATATAGGAATAAATAACATTTTTAAAATGTTTTTTAAATGTCAGCAAGGTTGCTTTTATTTGATCAAAACTAAAGAAAAACTGTAAAAATGTTAAATATTTTGAACAATTTCAAATACGTGTTTTCTGTGTGAATATGTTGTAAACTGTAATTTATTTCTGTGATGCGCAGCTGTATTTTCAGCATCATTACTCCAGTCTTCAGTGTCACATGATCTTCAGAAATCATTCTAATATGATGATTTACTGCTCAAGAAACATTTCTGATTATTATCTGGTAATCAGAATTTTAATATTTTAAAAATTATTAGAATATAATTATTAATATTATAAAAATTTAATATTTTTGTGGTATCCATGATACACTACCATTAAAAAGTTGAGGTATGTAAGGCTTATTTTTTGTAAAGAAATTAATGCTTTAATTCAGCGAGGATGCATTAAATTGATTAAAAGTGACAGTATAAAGACAGTTATAATGTTAGACGATTTCGATTTCAAATAAATGTTGTTCTTTTGATGCAAACTTTTTTATTAATAAAATAATGCAGAAAAAAATGTTTTTAAAAACTGTTATTATAATGTGTAATTTTTTTTATTTTTGAGCACTAATGATAATTGAGCAGCAAATCAGCATATTAGAATGACTTCTGAAGGATCATGTGACACTGACACTGGAGTAATGACGCTAAATACAGCTGCGCATCACAGAAATAAATTACATTTTACACTATATTTACATAGAAAACAGTTATTTTAAATTGTAAAAATATTTCACAATATTACCATTTTTACTGCATTTTTGATCAAATAAATGTAGCCTTGACGAGCAAAATTTCAAAAACATTAAAAATTCCAAACCTTTGACTCGTAATATGCATATAATGATCAACACAGTATGCGATAACACAGTTTACATTTTTGCAACAATATCAAATCTAATCTGTCTCGCGCTCTATAATCCCATCACAATAACCGTGGCATCTGTCTCATGGCCTCAGCAGAGCGTCGCTGATATTCTGGCCAGAAACATTTGATCAGTTACCCAGGGAATAAGTAAATGTCAGGCATCCCATTGTGTTTGGACTAACGCTTGAGTTTGTTTGTCATTTGTTGTGGGGCGTTTGTGTCTGAGTGCAGGTTTGTCGAGGGTGTTGTTTATTCGTCGGCGTGTGTGATGTTTTATTTTGGAGTGTTACGGCGCTCCAGACTGGACGTGATGAACATTATAATGAGCCGGCTGTCCGGCACGCTCCGCTGCTTTCCTCTCACATACTGCAGCTTAAGACTAAGCCTGTGTATAAAAGAGGCACAAATGATCAAGTACAAGACACACTGGGACACCGGCATGTCAAATATGATATCTCACAGGACACACAGTTCAGCCATATTAGACCCATCCATCTTTTTTACAGCAAAGCCAGCACACTTCAGAGCTGACTACACAGTGCTGGAGCATAGTATCTGTTATAGTTTGACAAATGACATTTCAGTAACCACAAAATTAATGAACTTTGGGGTCAGTACATTTCTTCTTTTTTTCAAAGAAGTTAATGCATTTATAAATGGAGGCATTTATAATGTTACAGCATTTTTCTGTTTCAAATAAAGGCTGTTATTTTAAACTTTCTATTCATCAAAGAATATTGAAAAATAAAATGCATCACGGTTTTGACAAAAATGAAGCAGCCCAACTGTTTTCAACATTGATAATAATCAGAAATGTTTCTTGAGCAGCAAATCATCATATTAGAATGATTTCTGAAGATCATGTGACACTGAAGACTGGAGTAATGATGCTGAAAATTCAGGTTTACATCACAGGAATAAATTACATTTTAGCATATATTCACATAGAAAACAGTTATTTTGAATTGTAATAATATTTTACAATATTTACAATATAATGTTTTTGATTAAATGCAGCCTTGGTGGGCAGGTTTCTTTCAGGAACATCTTACTGACCCCAAAAGATTGAACAGTAGTGATATTTTCCTATATATTTATTCTCAGATCATAAAATAATTTTAGATCAGATCAATATCGCATGTTCAAATATCAACAAAATGAGCAGGAAAATTTAAAGTTCAGGATGATAAAAGACACATTTGCTCTGCATAAGACAAGGTTTTTATAGTTAACGTAAACCATTAAAAAAATTGGTTATTGAAACAAAAACGAAAATAAAAATGGAAAATTAGAAGAATTTCAGAATTTCTTATTTTTGTTTAGTTTGACTTAATTTACTTAACTAAATGTACTAAAAGTAATATATAAAAATGAGTAATAAAAAAAACAGTATGGGCATATTTAAAAAAAAAAAAAAAGACAAAAAAAACTTTAACCAAAATTAAAGTGAAAACAAAGAATTCATATTTCATATATAAACAAAAATATTTAACATTAATATTAACAACTTTAATAGTATATCAATGATATGAAAATAACACTAGACTATGAGGTTTATTTTGAGACTGACTGACTGGCTGTATATTATCTCTTACTTATTGTTTTCTTAAAATCATTTTTAGGAAAGCTGACATGTGACTTACTAGGAGTGCCAAAAGACAACTCAGGTTGTGCAAAATGACCAACAAGAAGTCTTTTTAAAAAGCTGAACATCACACACAGACACAATTACTAAAGCAAACAGTATGAAATACTGACATCTCCCGTTTTAGTTTTTTGCATCACTATTTAAACACTATATTGTGATTGATGTAAATCTAATTTTAGTAGTGCTGTCAAACGATTAATTGTGATTAATCGCATCCGAAATAAAAGTTTTTGTTTACATAATACTGTATATGTGTGTACTGTGTCTATTTATTGCATTATATATAAATAGACACACATGCATGTGTATATTTAAGAAAACTTTTATTTTGGATGTGATTAATCACGATTAATCACTTGACAGCACTAAATTTTAGCAAAGTGTTCAGGACTGACAGCATCCCAGTGTTCATTGCATGTCTTTCGCTGCGCCCTCTAGAGGTCAAAGATCGCGGTGTACGAAAAAATGTGGAGTTACATGAAGTCGGCCGAGCCCACGGTCTTCACCAAGACGACAGCTGAGGGCGTGGCTCGCGTGCGCAAGTCCAAAGGGAAATACGCCTTCCTGCTGGAGTCCACCATGAACGCGAAACCTTCATGAAAAAAAAAAAAAAAAAAAAAAAAATAAAAAAAAGTACACGGAGCAGCGCAAGCCCTGCGACACCATGAAGGTCGGAGGGAATCTGGACTCCAAGGGCTACGGGGTGGCCACGCCCAAAGGATCGCAGCTAAGGTGGGTGGAGTATTATAACAACCGACCAATCACAGCGCTGTTATAGTATTCCACCCACCCTGCTGTGGTTCTCTCTCTGTTTCTGTCTTTCTCTCTTTTCTCCTGCCTGTTCTGTCTTTCTCTCAGATTCTCTCAGTTTTCACACTCGGTACTCTCTGTGATGCAGTGATATCTTTGTGGTCACATATACAGTTGCTGTTTTTAGTTTTATTGGGCATTTATGTGTCATTGACCTTCTATGGGATTTTATATATATATATATATATATAGTAAAGGGCTCATATCATGATAAATGAAATATGGTTCATTGACAGGCCATAGTATCATTGAGAAATTATTATATTTTTTACGTTAAATTAGTTTTAATTTTTATGTTTTGCATTTTCATTTTGATTGTGGTTTTCTACGGAAGTCTGTTTCCACCAATAAATAAAAAATAAACAACATCATTCCGATCTTACATTTCTGTCTTTTTCTTTCTCGGAAGAGTTCATATCTTGCAATTATGATTTTTTTTTCTCAGAATTGCAAGTTTATAACTCACAATTCTGAGAAAAAAAAAACATATTTGTGAGATATGAACTTGCAATTCTGAGAAAATAAATCATAATTGCAAGATATGAACTCACAATTCTGAGAAAAAAAAGAATTGTGAGATAAAAAGTCGCAATTACATTGTTTTATTTTTTATTCAGTGGCAGAAATGGCCTTCCATAGTTTTCCCCTCTCCAAAATGTGTCTATATAGTTTTTCATTTCAGTAACACTTTACAATAAGGTCACATTTCATTTGTTAACAATATTTAATACATGAACTAGCAATGAACAATACGTTTTTATTAATGTTAGTTAACAAAAACTTTCATTTTCTTGTTAGTTCTTAGTACATTAACTAATGTTAACGGATATAACTTGATTTTAATAATATACTTAACAAATGTTGAACTTAACATTAAATAAGATTAATAAATGCTATAAGTAACAATTTTTTATGATTTTAGTTTAAGTTGACTTTAATGAGTATTGTATGAATGAAAAATAACAGAATTAAATCATTAAACAATACATGGATTTAAGTGTATAAAGAAAAAAAAAGAGCAGTAAAAGAATAAGAATATACATTTTTCCTTAATCAATTTGAACTATTTGCAAATAATATTTTAAAATACGCACACATTCACACTTATTTTCTTATGCATATTATGTTGAACATGCAAAATGGCAAAATATTTCTTGTCTCTTATGTTATGAATTACATGCATCATATATAAATGATTCAACCCATATTTTCAATACAAAAGAGTGAAATTTGAAAGAGTTGAGTAAAGTTTTGCTTTATTGAAATTACTGTCAGTCGTTTAATATTTCTGTTATAAAACATTGTGAGATTTAAGTTTGTTTTTGTTTTTTTTCTCAGAATTGAAAGTTGTAAACTCAGAAATTGAAAAAAAGTCAGAATTGCTTTAAAGTTTAAGTTATGACTTTTTTTGCTTTAAAGGCAGTGTAGGTGATCTGCTTCAGAAACATTTTTAGTATGCTAGTTGAAAATCTCTTCACATCCCGATTGCAATCACTAACTTCAGTGGTCTAAATTTATTTATATAGTCTGTGGAAGGCATAGGACCATAAAATGCACTATTATTGTAATGTTATATTATTTCCTTTATCGAATTCCATGCCTTTCATAAATTTATATTAATTATTTTTATCTTTATCATAAATAATATGGTATGGCATGATATGAACTCTTTAAACTCATGGACAAAACCTAATAAAAAGGTTTACTCTTTTGCTCAAAAAGTAAAGAATTTTTTACTTATTAAAAAAGACAAAAGCTCCTGTATCCCACAAGAGATCAGCGTTTGAGCTCGCAGACAGTGCTGTGTGTGTCTGTGTGTTTAATTTTGTTCTTCCTCCACAGAAGCGGCGCTCAGGTAAACGCGTGTCTCATGATGCTCATTTCTTCTCATCGAGCCTGTTTTCTCATCTCTTTCACTGTTCCTGCATAAACTATCAGCATGTTTTACACCACACCATCTCCTGAATGTAAAAGTTTCTAAAGGCAACATGAAATTAATATTCACTGCCAAACATAAATGTCCTTATTTTAAATATTATGCATCAGTACACATTCTTATATACACTACCATTTAAAAGATTTTTAATGTGTTTGAAATAAGTCTTACCGAGGCTGCATTTATTCAATCAAAAATACAGTAAAAAACTGTAATATTCTGAAATATTATTACAATTTAAAATAACAGTTTTCTATGTGAATATATAGTAAAATGTAATTAATTCCTGTGATCAAAGCTGAATTTTCAGCATCATTACTCCAGTCTTCAGTGTCACATGATCTTCAGAAATCATTCTAATATGTTGATTTGCTGCTCACTCACTAGTCTTTTGGAAGTTAAATGTGCTGCAAATGTTAATTCATGTTGTCTTTAAACATACATAATAATTACTAGAAATGTGCTGTTATGACGTATGTGAGCTGAAATGATAAATCTCTGATCTGAGGTCAGACCTGTGTGGAGATTCAGTTGAGATTCAGCACCGTGAACTCTGACCCTGACCGTTTAACCTGTCCAGAACTGCTGTAAACATGCTGCTAGCGTTTACAGTTTCTGACTTGCCATCTTACTTCTACTGCAAAAAAATAAATAAAATAAAAACAGAGCTTGTCATAGAGCTCCTATGCCTCTAAAACTGATGCCAAATAGATAGAAATTCCTTCTTCTGAAAATTTTCTAAAAATACTTTAACACCTCAGTCTCATCCGAGATGTAGATGAGATTATTTCTTTATCAGATTTGGATTCCATCACTTGCTCAGCAATAGACATCCTCTGCACGTGAATCTGTCCATGAATCCATAATAAGGCTACTCCTGGTCTGGAGTGTTGAATCAGAGAGGAGAAATATGACACAGATCAAGACACACACATTTACAAGCCAAACTGCTTGAAACAAATAATGTGAGAGACAAACAGAAGTGGGAGGAAAGCGTTATTATGGGTTTTGGACTCAAGCAATCGCTTGAAGTTTGCAGTTAAAAAGCGGATTTGGTTTATAGGATGGATTTGTTTCTTACAAAAACACAGCTTTTGGTTTCACAAGATGTTAACGGATGGACCTGGGGTGGTGTCTTTTATCAGCTTGTTTGGACTCTCATTCTTGACGGCACCCATTCATGCAGAGCATCCATTAGTGAGTAAATGAGTAATGCTAAATTTCTCCAAATCCGTTCCTGTGAAGAAACAAATTGCACAGGAATTTTTTACTTATTAAAAAGACAAAAGCTCCTGGTATCCCACAAGAGAGATCAGCGTTTGAGCTTGCGCACAGACAGTGCTGTGTGGTCTTTGTGTTTAATTTTGTTCTTCCTCCACAAACGCGCTCAGGAAACGCGTGTCCAGATCCCATTTCTTCTCTCATCGAGCCTGTAATTATGTTCATCTCTTTCACTGCACAGCGGGCTGGTGTACCATTAGGGACGCGGGTGTACAAGCAATAAGTAGAACTCGAAGCGGGATACGGAGGAGACGGGGCGCAAAGCTTGAGCCGCTCGGTCTAAAGGCAACATGAAATATAGATGATTCACTGCCAAACATGAGGAATGTCCTTATTTTTAAATATTATGCATCAGTACACATTCTTATATACACGATACATTTAAAAGATTTTTAATGTGTTTTGAAATAAGTCTTACCGAGGCGAAGCATTTATTCAATCAAAAATACAGTAAAAACTGACAGTCAAATATTCTGAAATATTATTACAATTTTAAAATAACAGTTTTTCTATGTGAAATATATAGTAAATGTAATTAATTAACTCCTGTGATCAAAGGCTGAATTTTCAGCATCATTAATCCAGTCTTCAGTGTCACATGATCTTCAGAAATCATTCTAATATGTTGATTTGCCTGCTCTCACGTCACTAGTCTAGTTTTTGGAAGTTAAATGTGCTGCAAATGTTAATTCATGTTGTCTTTAAACGAATACATAATAATTACTAGAGGAAATGTGCTGTTATGACGTATGTGAGCTGAAATGATAAATCTCTGATCCTGAGGGTCGACCTGGTGGGGAGATTCAGTTGAGATTCAGCACCGTGAACTCTGACCCTGACCGGTTGTCAAAACCTGTCCAGAACTGGCTGTAAACATGCTGCTAGCGTTTACAGTTTTCTGACTTGCCATCTTACTTCTACTGCAAAAAAAATAAATAAAATAAAAACAGAGCTTGTCATAGAGCTCCTATGCCTCTAAAACTGATGCCAAATAGATAGAAATTCCTTCTTCTGAAAATTTTCTAAAAATACTTTCACCCTCAGGTCATCCGAGATGTAGATGAGATTATTTCTTTATCAGATTTGGATTCCATCACTTGCTCAGCAATAGATCCTCTGCAGTGAATCTGTCCATAATCCATAATAAGGCTTCCTGGTCTGGTGTGAATCAGGAGAGAAATATGCACAGATCAAGCACCGTTTACAAGCCAAAACTGCTTGAAACAAATATGTGAGAGACAACAGAAGGTGGAGGAAGCGTTATTATGGGTTATGGACTCAAGCAATGATTGAAGTTTGCAGTTAAAAACGTTTTATGATGGATTTGTTTCTTACAAAAACACAGCTTTTGGTTTCACAAGATGTTAACTGATGGACTGGAGTGGTGTTTTTATCAGCTGTTTGGACTCTCATTCTGACGGCACCCATTCACTGCAGAGCATCCATTAGTGAGTAAATGATGTAATGCTATATTTCTCCAAATCCGTTCCTGTGAAGAAACAAATTGCACAGTTCCCACAGATGAGATGTTGGAGAGGTTTAGGAAAGACACTGCACAGTTTGAGTCTCCACGCAGGTTTGAAAAACAAAACAATGGATGTGAATACCGGCGTGCTTTTGAATTGCATATGAAGCATGCAATATGTACAGTGCAAAACATTTTGTCTTCATATAATAACATCCAAAAAAAAAACAATTAAATAAAAATATCCTTATTAACTAAAAACATTATGTTGCACTAATGAAAGTCATTTGTGAGCACACTGCATAAAAAATAAATAAATAAAATGATTTTCTTCCTCAGTATTTTTATCTTGTTTTCAAGTATAAATATCTTAATATTCTTAAGTTAAGACATATAATAACTTAAGATGTTAAGCCCTGTTTCCTGAAAAAAAAAATATATATATATAAAAAAATTAAGTGAGTTTATGATTAAAACAAGAAACAATAATCCGTCAGCAGGGAAAAAGTAACTTATTTAAAAGAAAAAACAAGATTATTTTCTTACCCAACATGCCAAAGACAGATCATTTTGTCATCTTTTTTAAGCAAAAAATAATAATAACTTAATTTAAATAAATTTTTCAGAATGTAAAGTAAATTTCCTATTGAAGTAAATATATCTTGATTTAAGGATTTTACACTTTTATCATTGAAAACAAGACGAAAAATACTAAGTAAGAAAATCATGTTTTGCAGTGCAGGTAAAAGTAACTTATTAGAAGTCAACATGAAACCATAATTGACGCTATTTACTTTATGAATACACAATCCAGTTTATTTCATGAGCTTATCGGTTCACTATGAATCAAATCGAGTCCCGCTCTACATTTTTTCTTGTTTTGCAAATCATAAATATGTCACATTGTGGTAGTAAAATTGGTGACAATTGCCTTTTTCCCTGTGCAGCATAAAGTGTTTCATATCATCATCAGTATTTTTCATTTCTTCATCAAATGTGCATGCTTGTGGAAACACTGAGGATGTTTCTCTCACATCTGTTTTTCTCTCTCATTTATTCCCTCTGATGTCAGTAAGAGTCTCAGTCTACATTTACACTCAAAATAAGTGTCAGTTTGGATATGCAGGCACGCAAATGGTTGGCCGCTGTTCAGTTTTCCTCAATGAAAAACAGCAGATTAAATGCATTGCAAGGTCACAATTGTGAGACAGCACATGTAAGAAAAACATCCAATTTCAGTTTCACATTTTGCTGAAAATTACAGTGTTCATAGAAACCTCAAGTTCAATTCCTGCGGGACATTCTGTGAGACCATGATGCAATGAGATATTACACGAATCAATCAAATATCACAGCCAATCAGAAGATTGTATGGGCGGAGCTATTTCTGCAAGCGCACTGTACTGGCGATTAACGTTACGTGGATAAGTATTACTTTATACATTTTAAACCATTTTAACATTATTAAAAAGACATGCTACTGAGTTACTAAAACAATCTTTTTCATAGAAAACACTTGTGTGTTCACATCAAGTTAACAGTTTAAATGTTCTCGTTTCCTTTATTTATTTTCAGTTGTCATTTGACTGTTAGCAAAATAATAATTTAACTCACATTAGAGCCTTTTAAGATTAAATAAAGCACATAATAATTACCTGAGATTATCATCGTCATAGTTTGGAGGGTGTTTTTTCCAGCCGTGATGTCGTCACAGAAAAAGAAACCATTTCTAAAATTTCCTGTCAAAAAACTCAAAGTCAAGACTTTTTATTTAATCGATACCTGAGATTATTATTGTCATAGTTTGTAGGTTGTTTTTATAGCCGTGACGTCACGGAAATAGAAACCGTTTAATTCCCCGAACTAGTCACGCGTCGCATATGGGCGGGGCTTGAAGTAGGGGGCGTGGCATAGCAAAAGTCAATTCAACAAAAGGTGAATTATCCATTATCCATCCAAATAACCACACGCTAGGGCCTTATAATATTACATAAAAAAACATAATCATTACCTGAGATTATCATGGTCATAGTTTGTAGGTTGTTGTTTCAGGAGCTGTGATGTCACGGAAATAGAAACCAATTAATCTCCTGTCACTCACTGCGTATTGTGTCGCGTATGGGCGGAGCTTGAAATAGTGGGTGGGGCTTTGCAAAAAAAATAAATAATAATGCTGACATGTTTTAAAGCAGCAGCATACTGTATGAATCGCTTAGGCTATAGATAAAACTAAATGATAATCCCAGAAAGCGCAATACCAAAATAAATAGCAGATAAATTGAGAGAAATGTTGTTAAATTCACATTATATTCAATAATGGAAAATACTGATTAGTTTAATGCAATAAGTATCTCACTTATATTCTATTATTTTTCTCAGTATATAGTATTACGCTACTGTTTGAAAGACAGATGGAATAGAATGAGAGTGAGAGAGAGAGAGAAACATCCCATAATAGTCCTCATTAACAGCAGCTGCCTTCCACGAGCCTCTCTTATGTTCTCTCTTGTTTTCTGTTTGTTTTGTGTTGTCTAACCCGGGCTGCGTGCGCGGCGCTCACCGCTCTCATGTTATGTTTATGGTTTGTTGAAGAAATGCCGTAAACACTGGCCGTGTTAAAGCTGAATGAGCAGGGGCTGTTGGACAAATTGAAAAATAAATGGTGGTACGACAAGGGCGAATGTGGCAGCGGGGGCGGGGACTCGAAGGTTAGCCACCAATGACATGCAGAGGAGTGGTAAAAAAAGACGACAATGTGATGCAACAGAGACATCTGCCCTGACACGACGGCCCTCGCCGGCCAGTAACGAGAGAGAAACTGACAAATATGTCACAGGAGAAACACTGGAAATCAAAGCAATTACTGTCAAAACAGAAATATTTGCTAAAAGATTTGTGCTTTTCAGAAAATGAGGGCTGTAACTGCACAGCAATCACACACACTCACACACACACACACACACACACATATAAGTTGAATAATAACATTAAATTCAGAAAATTGTATCGACATTTAAAATAAATATACTACTACTAATAATAATAATAAATCAACATAAATAAAAGTAAAAGTAAGCTAAATTGGAAAAACAGCATATATATATATATATATACTATATATATATATATATATATATATATATATATATATATATATATATATAATGCATACATATATTATTAAATAGTATGTATTATTATTAAAAAAGCCAAAAGTAAAAAAAAAAAAAAAAAAAAAAATAATTAAACATTAACTTCAGAAAAACTTAATTAATGTGAAAAAAAATCAAAAAGCAAAAACAATTATAATACAAATTATTATAATAAACAATTTGAGTCAAGTTAAATAAAAAATTAATTAGAATAAAATTATAAAATTTACACGCATTATATATATATACATATAATTTTATTATATAGAGTTTATTGTTATTAAAATATATAAAATCAAAATAACTATTTGAATAATACTATTGTAACTATTTGTAATAAAATCTTTTTTAAAAAAGTTTTTAAAAAATGTGCATGTTTTACGTTACATTATATTATATATATATTATATACACACACACACATACATACATATATATATATATATATATATAAACATTAATTCACAAAACCTGATGATCACTTTATTTTATAACTTATGCTTGTTGTTAAATCATTAGAAACCCAAAATATTTTATATTTTGAATGTGGGCCTGTCACCATCTGCGCTGTGGGCTGTTTACGATGAGCCAATAGTTCTGGATTAGCAGTAATTGTTTGTGTTTTGATAATAAAATCAGGGCAGTATGTGTCTGTTGCCTGAAGCGATGGAGCGAGATCCCATCCATACGTCTGTGGCTCAGCCTCACACACACACACACACTCACACGTATGAGCTCACACACGTGTACTCGATGGGACCTCGGCTTCATCACTTCCTGTGCTACTGTGTGCCATGATGTATTGTAATCTAATAACATAAAATAACATGGCCTATGATGTTATTTATGTTATTCTCTCTGAGAAGACGCCGGTAAACCTGGCGGTGTTGAAACTGAGTGAAGCAGGAGTGCTAGACAAACTCAAAAATAAATGGTGGTACGATAAGGGCGAGTGCGGACCCAAGGACTCGGGAAGTAAGGTCAGTTTCCGGACGGAAAACCGCAAGCAAACCTGAAAACCGCAGCTCTGAAAAACACAAATACTCTCATGAAATCAATGTGAATTGTTTTCAGAAAGAAAAAGATGACGACAGTCTTAAAATATCGCTGTCATCATCATCATCATCATCATCCAGATTTTTTAAGATTTTCTTAACTCAGGAAAAATAAAGTAGAGCCTTTAGAGTGCAACATTGTGACATCACAATACAAGAATGCTGCACCATGATGTCATGATTACAGTAAGACCCTTTCATGACTTCATAATAGTGTTAGTTTTTTTTTTTTTTTTAGAATGCAGCTTTGTTACAGTGTAATGTATGAGTTAATTAAAAGGGAGAGAATATTGCACTATTAGAAAGACTACAGCGCCATAATATTCACTCAATTACCTTCAGGGGTAGTTTGTAGAAACACATTATGGCTGTAAAACATTTCATAAAGCGATTTCATGCCATTTTAGAGAAAGCCAGTGATTTTTTAAAAATGATTTTTTTTTAAATATTATAAATAATTATAAATTAAACTATTTACTTAATAATTTAATTATTTAAATAATAATTCAATAATTTAGTTTAATTAAATACTTTCCCCAGTTTGATAGATTTTTGTCATTTAAATGCATTTTAAACATTTTTATAGAAGTATACAAAAATAAATATAAGTAAATAAGATTATATAAAAAACAAAACACAGTAATTTAGTATGTTTTTTTTCTGCTTCAAATTCTGATTAAGGTCAACAGAATTGATGGTTGTAAAAGATTTCATACAGCTATTTCATGCCAACTTATAGAGAGCAAAATTGTAAAAAAAAAATATATTTTTATATTATAAATAATTATTGAAAAAAATATTTTTTTTACATTAAAACAATTATTAATTGTTATTTTTATATATTTAAATAATTATTTTAATTAATTATAATTTGAATAAAAATAAAATACAGTAATTTAGTAAGTTATGAGGGGACTTTTTTGAACAAAAAGATAAGAGAAATATGAAAAATATATATATATATATTAGTTAATAATTTTAAAATATGTTTAAAATGCATGGATCAAGATGGAAAATGTTTTTTAATTAAATTATTTAATTATTATTTAAATAACAAATTATTCCTTAATACTTAAAATAATGAATTATACACATTATTATGGAAATAATAATTACATAATTGACATTAATGAAATATTTTCTCAGTTTGATATATTCATTTGTTTCACTTGAATGCATTTTTTAAAAATAAGTATGAAAATAAATATAAAACTATATGCTGTGTAAAACAGACATTTAGTTACTTTTTTTCATAATATTTTTCCCAGTTTGATACATTAATTAATTAATTTAAATGCATTTTAAACATATTTATAGAAGTGTAAAAAATAAAACTATACAGTCATTTAGAAATCACCAAGCAAACTAAGCTATACGTTTAAAATTTCATTTAAATCGTAGCTCTTCTGTACATGTTTGAAATCTAAACGACACTGGATTTCATTCTGTCTGTAACAGAACAATGCAATGCTGTTAAATCCATGGCACCAGTAATTCAAGCTGATTGCATCATATTATGAACTGTAATTGAATATGTGTCATGTGTAAATGTGCCGCTTCCTGCCTCTCTAATGCTCTCTTTTCTCCCTCGAATCCCTCTTGCCACCAGGACAAGAGCTCGCAGGCGCTGAGCCTGAGCAACGTGGCGGGGGTTTTCTACATCCTGGTGGGCGGCCTGGGTCTGGCCTTGCTGGTGGCCCTGGTCGAGTTTTGCTATAAGTCCCGCGCCGAGGCCAAGAAACTGAAGGTGGAATCGGCCGAACTGAATTTTAGCCCCGCTCCCAGCCCAACGCACAGTGTGCAGAACTTAGCCACTTATAGAGAGGGATACAACGTGTACGGCTCTGATGCAGTAAAGATATAGGGGTAGGACAGAAAGCCTGCTTGCGGTCGCAGGGGTTCGGCCTGAGCCTCGTCTGTCATATAGCTGCAGCAGACGTCCGCTAATGTTGTGACAGCTTCCCATCCCTCCGTTTACTTACGTTCCTTCTTGGTTTGTTCACTTCTGAAAGAGACCCCTTCATTTCTGTCGCCTGTCGTTCTTTGCTTTGTTTTTCCGTATGGCATCTGCCTTGACTAGAACGTGTTGGGATTGCATTGGTTTGGTCTTCCTGGCTGCAGTTGCTGGTGTTTTTGCACTGTTGGCTTTCTGTTTCAGACACCTGCATTAAAACAGACGGCACAAGATTACAAACACACACACATGGACAAAGCTGCCATATTGCATCAGGAGCTCAAATTAGAAGCATCTTAGTATGCAACCTTGAAACACTTTATAAAGGAATGCTGCTCATTTATTTGTGTTTTAGAGATATTAGCTCTCTGCTATAGACCCGCGGTTCTCAACTGGCTCGATTTGATGGACAAAAGCAATGCTCAATGCAGATAATCACACAATCTTCTTAATAAATCAATTCATTTTTAAAAAGCATTGAATTCAACTTTTTGGCATAAATTTGCAAGTCTTTTGCTATTAAAATAGCCACTTAGGCATGTTATTTATGCAACAAATACACTGTTTAACCCTTGTATTACATTAAAAATACTAGGTAAGATTTTTAGGACTCTAGATGGATTCAGTATAATTCAACAAAAATCACACTATGGAAAACAAACTAACAAAAATATAGTAAATCTTCTATAAATCACTATGTAAAATAGTAAATCGTTAACATTAATAGTTCTTACACTGAAAAATAAACACACAAACATGTCTTTTTAAAACTGTACCTAATTTTTTTAGTAGGTTTTTTTTTTTTTTTTTTCGCAAACTGTACATTTTATAAACAGTACCATTACTTTTTTTTTTTTTACAGTATTGTTTTTTTAAACTGAAGTGTGGAAAAAAAGCAATTAATCTGTGAATAAATATAAATATATACACACACACACACACACACAAAAAATATATATATATATATATATATATATATATATATATATATATATATATTATATATATACAAATATAGATATATATATATAAAAAAAACAGTATTGGTTAACCATTTGTGTTAACCAGTATTTCCGACAACTCAAAACCCAAACTGACGCACAACATAATGCAAGGGTTAAAAATAATAAACAACTTTGTTATAAAACCAAAACCAGCTGAGATCTGCCGCTATAGACAGCAGGTATGCGCAATGCATTATTTGGTACAAGTAAGGCATTATAGATCAAACAGCTGTTGGTTTAATGATGTTTGGTTGCGTTCTCTTTCTTTTGTTGTTAGCGACATCAACGAACCAATCTATAATGCTGTACTGATACTGAATAATATCCGACTGACCTCCAAACCCCTGCTTACGAAACATTAGCAGTATGAACGTATAAAGTGTTGACTGTCACGGGACACTGTACAATTAAATCCCTAGATCTAGCGGGAACACGAGCGAAAGGCTGCATGCTGGCGTTAGAAATGCAGATGTCTAGCCATGTTGTACATTTTGAGATGTTTTCTGTATTTGTGTGTGGCGGCCTTGAGCTTTTCTCCGTTCTGTCGATGTGAATGTGTCGCGTGATTCCGTTGTGACGTCACTGTGTCATTTGCATATATTGTTTCCCCTCCCCAGAGAGTTCCAAGTATTCTGACTCCGCCTCTCGTCCCGCCCCCTTCTCTAGCTCACCTTCTCGGAAGCCATGAGAAACAAGGCCCGCTTGTCAATCACGGGCAGCCTGGGGGAAAATGGGCGTGTCCTGAGGCCAGACTGCCCTAAGGCCGTGCACTCTGGCCCCTCCTTCCGACATGGCCCCGCCCTCGCCGTGGTGTCCTCCGACCTCCCATAGAAACCAAAAACTCACCTTGTGCCTTAAACCATCTTACCCCTCTACCGAAGTTCAGATTTCACGCAAACCACGGCAGAAGCACGCCGTCGCCGGCTCGAACACGACTACCCTGATAACGCACTCTTTCAGCCCTCGGAAAAGACGTCAACAATTGTAAATGAGCCGGGACGGCACGGATACGAACGCTTGGCGAGCATCAAGGATCCATGATGCCTTATCCTAACTTTGGGGACGAACATCATCGCATACCAGATGAAAAATCACGACCAGTAAACTGTAAATGTAGAGACATTAGCCGCGCTTTCCTGACATCAGCAAACTTGTATTAAATCACGTATTTACGACATGGTCCACAATCACTAGCTACTAAACCGTATGTAGATATTCTCTCAGGAGCCACGAAGGGGGACGACGGAAACAACCTTTTATCATCTCGACAGGATTTCTTCAAGACGCCGCCGGGAGCCGCTTGCTTTTTGGACTGAAATGTAAATAGACCAGTAGTAAAAGCTGAACACAATTCTTTTATAAAGCATCTTAGATAAGAAATCATTGCAATAATGACTATAGGGAGACCTGACTTGTAATTAAGAGATCTTTTATATACACACAGTATTATATATATACAGAATATAATAGAGGGACATCTGAACTAAAACATGTGAGACCATGGCATCTGTTCTGTTAACAGTTGTTTTGATAACTGATGTAACACAGTGTGTACGTGTCTTTGTCCTTAATGAATGTCCACGCATTTCACATTTCGCACAAACACACGAGAGAACGCCAC
Source organism: Cyprinus carpio (assembly GCF_018340385.1). Classification (NCBI taxonomy): domain Eukaryota; kingdom Metazoa; phylum Chordata; class Actinopteri; order Cypriniformes; family Cyprinidae; genus Cyprinus; species Cyprinus carpio. The sequence goes on from NC_056611.1 coordinate 27,268,226, forward strand.
ACCGCATCGCATCGCATCGTATCGCACACCGGGGTCACACCGACTCCCGATTCACACCTTTGGTGTTTGGTTTTGTTTTTGCGTTCTTTTGTTTTTCTCTTTGTACCCACCGATTCAAATAAAACTGGAACATTTATACGATACTTTTTTTTCCTTTGCATTCGTTCAGACGGTGTGAATGAAACATGACCTTGGTTTATCTGATGCCAATGGAGTTGTAATAACAGCTCCGCCAAAAATTACAAAATTAAATTACATTTACATCAGTTTCGTCCTTTGTGGAACACTAAAAATATATTTAAAAAAGTAAATGATGAAAGATTTAGGTATAGTGTTCATTAAACTACAATGAATAGGCCTACCAACAACCTTTGTTGTAAGATACTCATACTTTTTAATGTTAAATTTAGTAATGCGCCAAATTTTCACTGACCGAAAATATTCATCGAATTAGAAAAAAAAGTCAAATTAATTTTCAGATGTAACAATTTTGGAGAGCTGAAATTATTGACTGGAAAGTGCTTCTCCCATGTCCAAAATGACTAAAATGATCCTAGAATTGCAATATGTAAAGTTTGTTTGACTGTTAAAGAAACTGGAGAACTTGTAAACATCAAGACAGAAGCTGTTTTTTATAGTTTTTTATGTTTTTTTTTGGTGAAGAAGATGATGGTTGGTAGTGATGTAGTTGGTGATGATTTAGGTTGGTTGAGATGCCATAAAAATCAGTGTCAAAGTGTTTATACATTTTGTGGAAACCAAACTGCAAATGGTTTACTTATAGCTGACTAGGGTTGCAAAGGGGTGAAAAATTTCCGGAAACTTACCAAAAATCCCTGGAATATAAAAAAAAAAATATCTGGAATATCTGGAATTTACTGGAAATGTTCCACCTTTTTGCAACCCTATAGCTGACTTTGCCGTTAATCTGGTTTAAGAGAAAGTATTTTAACTAATGGCCCACCGTAAAGATTTTTTATTACCAGAAATGTTCTTTTAGCTGAAAGAGAAACTGGTAATTTAATTGGGGTTATTGAGTAATTGAACTCGGTGTGCTGTTCAAAGTGTGTTGTTCACAGATGATAAACCAGTTGTAGTTCTTCAGTCATAGTTTCCAGCTAGTCTAGACTGGTCATTGGCTGGACAAAGTTAGTAGACCAAACAAACACATTCATGTTTTAAAACATGAATGTGTTTGTTTGTGCATCTCAACCAGCCTGACACATTAGCATTGGCTCATTTACCTGTTCAACAGACATCATTCTCCAAAAACACCTCGGATATCTCAAACTGGTATAACCAACTGGCTTGTTGCTGGTAACTAGCTTTGCCCAGCCTAGAAACCAGCTAGTATATTCCAAAACACATTTTTGCCAAGAAGAAAGACTACCTGAACAACAAATGCAACATCTTCAAATATTATATATTAACTCAAGAACTTTGGATCTTAAAAAGTAGAGCGTTCTTTGAGGAACCAGAAGAATTGACCCTGTAGACATCAACATATTTCCTCTCAAGACGGATAAGGCTTAATCCAGACTTAAACGGTATTAAAGAAAAAGACAGAGCAATCTGACGGCCAGATCTCGCTCATTCTCACTTACAGACAGACACATCTGAGACTCGCCATCATCGGGAGGATATCCGGTTTTCTCTGGAGATTTCCATTCCTTCCCACATCATCAGACGCTGTTTACTAAACTCGTCTCCTTCTCCCAGACTGCTGTTTCAATCCCATGGGCTTTATTTGGACGAACACAAATACTTCTGTTAGAAATACAGACATTCGGTGAGCTTCAAATACTAGAGATGAGAGCTGAATCACAGCGATATCAGAGCAGGGAACGCTGTGACAGATCTGAACAGAATATTATGACATTTCTATAAAAAACAAACACTTCCTGACTTCACCGTTGGGATCATTTCTAAATGATTATATCGTTTACGGAAGACATCTTTTCATCTGAAAGCAGATGGATCATGATGTGTTTAAAGCATTCAATATAACGTTTTTCAAATGAATTGGGCTGAACACATTATTCACAGAGAAAATATGAGCCATACATGACCCTGGACCGCAAAACCAGTCATAAGGGTAAATTTTTCGAAATTGAGATTTATGCATCTTCTGAAAGCTGAATAAATAAGCTTTCCATTGATGCATGGTTTATTAGGATTAGTCAATATTTGACTGATATATACAACTATTTGAAAATCTGGAATCTGAGGAACCAAAAAAAATCTAAATATTGAGAAAAATCACCTTTAAAGTTGTCCAAATGAAGTTCTTAGCAATGCATATTACTAATCAAAAATTTAATTTTGATATATTTACGGTAGGAAATTTGCAAAATATCTTCATGAAACATGAGCTTTATCTAATGTCCTAATGATTTTTGGCATAAACAAAATAATAATTTTGACCCATACAATGTATTTTTGGCTGTTGCTACAAATATACCCCAGCGACTTAACACTAGTTTTGTGGGTCTGGGCCACATATGAGTATTGTACTATGAAACTAACACAAAAATGGTTCAAAACAACTAGTTATTGAAATTAAACTGCAAAAACAACTCATTTAGAATCTCAACAACATCCCATTTCATCACGGGACACTAAAGGCTGGAGTAATGATGCTGAAAAATCAGCTTTGCAACACAGGAATAAATTAGATTTTACAATATATTCACATAGAAAACAGTTATTTGAAATTGTAATAATATTTCACAATATAACTGTATTTTTGATTAAATAAATGCAGCCCTGGTGAGCACAGAAGAGACTATATAAGCCAATTTTCCTTAATGTTTTGAATTAAGAACTATCACTGCACTATTAACCTACCATTTTTAAACTACAAAAACAAATAGTTTAGAATGTGTACATCTTATTTAAACAGGAAACAAACAGACAGGAAAGAAAACTGGGTTCATCAAGCCATTTCAGTACTTTAAATTCTGTTTATTTTCTGTGCTTTGCCACATCAGGAACATACATTTAAAACACACACACACACACACCATTTATTCACCATAATGCACATACAGTACAATAAAACACTCCTTTTTGAGTCCATCAACGCTGACAGCACCAGCTCACAAAAACTAAACACCCATAAAACCTTTTATCTTTAAATACACAACCTTCATCTGAGCGTGAAAACATTTTCACTGGAGACCCAATGAAAAAACAAAAAACATGTCACCACACAGCTTTGGTTTTCCACTTGATTAGAGAAACGCAGAGAGAAGCTGAACTGAACCGTAAGACCTGTTTCACACGCGGAGAGTGTTTCTGCTGCAAATCTATACCAAAAAAGTGATTTCTGGGTTTATACATGGAGTACTTCCTTTACTAATGGACAAAAATTATGAAATCATGAGTGAGCTATTATTTTTACTTTTTGTTTGTCAAGCAGCGTGGACATGCTGATTGATTTTGTATGTTATTCGATGTCTGCATGTTACAAAACAGCACATGCATTTCCATTTTCTGGAAAAAACATAGTAAGTTTTACATGCAATTGAAGTAAATTGCAAAGAAAACTGAACTGAATCTATATTATTCAAAGGAGAAGCCTGTTGTAAAAGGTCATGCCAATAAAAAGGTTCACAGATCATTTTCACCATATTTTCTGCTGAAATTCAGTATGGCACTCGCAGATTAAGAAAAGGCCCAGAACTGAAACTCTACTTGCCAAAACAAGTATATGCACTGCTTATGTGTGAAACAGGCCTAAGAGCTCTAGAATGAAACTCCTAAGGCATGGGATCACAAACTGATAAAAAAAAAACATGTACCTTCTGTGCAATGTAAATTGCTTTGGATAAGATGCATAAATGTAACCAAGAATCACATATCCACAGAAACACGTAAACCAATCAGCACTCAACAACTGCACTTCTGGATCATCAAAGCCTGAAAACAACTATTGTAAGAGAACACACACACACACACTCATAAACACTGACTACATTCACAATACAGGCCTTTATGACGAAATCTCACAAAACCTGTGAAGAACATGTTTCACCTCAAAATCAAAAGAAAAAAAGAAACAAGAAACCATCCAGACACTACAGAAATGTTTTCAAGGAAATAACACCGTAAAGAATTAGTTGTTCCAAAAATGCAAATTTGCTGAAAATGTGCTCACCTTCAGGCCATCAAAGATGTAGAGGAGTTTGTTTCTTCATCAGTTTTGGAGAAATTTAGCATTGCATCGGTGTCTCAGCAATAGATGCTCTGCAGTGAATGGGTGCCGTCAGAATGAGAGTCCAAACAGCTGATAAAAACATCACAATAATACACAAGTAATCCACAGCACTCCAGTCCATCAGTTAATGTCTTGAGGAGCCACAAGCTGCGTGTTTGTAAGCAAATCTAGCATTAAGATGTTTTAACTTCAAACCATTGATTCCAGATAAAGTCATAATCCATAATAAGACTTCCTCCAGTAAAAGAGTGGTCACATCTGAATCAGGAGATAAAGATTTTGATGTGAGAGACAACAGGAGATGGACTTTTTCACTGGAGGAAGCGTTATTATGGATTACGGACCCATATTTTGGCCATAAACAACGGGTTGCTGACGGCACCCATTCACTGCAGAGGATTCATTGGTGAGTGATAGAATGCTACATTTCTCCAAATCTGTTCCAATAAAGAAACAAACTCATCTACATTTTAGATGAGTCCATTTTGAGCAAATGTTCATTTTTGGGTCAACTATTCCTTTAATGGTCCTAAAATATTATTTTTTTTGTATATAAAATATTTTGTCTTGATTTTGAGGTGAAGTATAAAATATCTCTCATTTGAAATTTTGCTTTGACTGTTCACATTCATGTTTGTGAGTGTGAATAAGGAAAACTGAATCCAAGCACCTATGGTTTTACGAACACATTTATATACATTTGTTTAGCTTATTTCAATTATTGATGTCAAGATAGACCAGAGACAAACCTGATTATTTCAAAATAAATACGTAATTAAGAACGTATGACAATTCGGCATAAATAAGGCCTCAGATTTGGTCCCCATTCATGCTGTAGTGTGAACACAGCTGCGTATAAGAGCCCTTATACAATCCAACTCTTTTTTTTTAGCTCTCCGTGTCACTCTGTACATTAATCACAGTATGGTAACAAAGTACATAACGTCTTGTAATCAGAAGCATCTGTTCTTTGTATAATATGTGACAAGAATGTTCAGATACTTCTGCATCAATTTCTACAAGATATCAATACTCAACCGAATCAGCGTTATAATGCGTTAAAGTTGTTTTGCATGTACAGAAGGCAATCATGTGGGCTGATCTTATCTATAGATACAGCCAGAAACAGTTTACCATAGATATCCATTCATTTCTTTAGTGAAAAACAGGAGAAATAAATAATACATTAAAATTTGGCTATTTTTTAGAAAGGAAAGCACCAAAAAAGTGTGGTTTTTGCACTTCATATAAAGCCAAAAAAAAAAAAAAATCAGGACAGGTTTTTTTTTTCAGTTAATTTAATATAAAAAGCTGAAATACAAGGTGTAATTAGTTTTATTTATATACTATTATAGTATTTATTTATACTATTATAGCTATACTATTATAGTATTTTTTTATTTTCATTTTAGTTTTAAGTTTGCTATTTTAAATTAAATATTTAATGTTTTCTTTTAAATATTTATCTTTAGAGCTCAAACTTTTTTTAAAATTTTACATTTTTTCACCTAAAATTTATATATATTTTTTTTTTGTCGATTAACGATGTTTTCAGTTTTTTTAGTTAACAATAACAACACTGAAGTGCTGCGAATACAACCATTTCAGCAACAAGATGATAAAAGACGCATGTACAATCACAGTTTTCTTCTGCTTTTCTGTGCAATGAGGTAATTTTCTGACATTCATTTATCATATTTCATATTTATATTTAAAAATGCACAGTCTACTGCTGCAAATGTTCAAAACTGAGTCCACATGCATCTTGTTTATAAACTTCTCGCAATCATTGCCTGACTTTTTCCTTTTTCAAACGTCTGACAGAAATAATAGATTTTTTTTTTGCTTTATTTAAAGTGCATAAGACACAAATATTAAAATTTTTCCCCATAGAGATTAATAGATAACTACGGTAACAAACCCGGCTGTATCTATGGTGTTTCACGAGTGCAGCGCCATCTGTTGTCCATCTTTGTGAAGCTGCAGCCTCTCTTTCTCCACCTGCAGGCGCTCTTTCTCAATCTGCAGTCTTCCCGACTCAAACTTGAAGAACTGCAGTCTCTCCTTCTCCAGCAGGAGGCGCTCTTTCTCTAACTTAAGCTTCTCCGCCTCCAGATCCACCACCATCGGCCAAACCAGCTTCCTGTCCTTCTCGCCATCCAATGAGGACGATGAGGGGGCAGAGGATGACGTGGTGGGCGTGGCTACAGATGTCGAGGGGGTGGGGCTCTGCTGGAGGGGCGTGTTCTGTTGCAGCTGCAGTCGCAATCGTTCTCGCTCCACCTGCAGCCGCTCCTTCTCCAGCTCCAGCCGCTCTCTCTCCACCTCACTCTGCCTGAACCGCTCCTTCTCCACCAGGAGGCGCTCTTTCTCCACCTGCAGCCGTTCAGACTCCACCTGTAGGCGGTGTTTCTCCAGGTCCAGTCTCTGCCTCTCCAGCGCCACCAGCAGACTTGTGTTCTCCAGTCCAGCTACGCCCATCCCGGACAAGCCCCCGACTCCGAGTCCCAGGTCTCGACTTGCCGCCGCGCCCAACGTGGGCTTCGTGGAGCTCAACATGCCGAATTCATCAATGTGAGCGAAGACCTCAGGAACTCGGCCCTCGCGGTCTATATCAGGGAGGATGGAGGGAAAACAGTCTTCATCGTCCTCCTCACCCTCACCACCTTCTCCAACCTCCGCCTCCAACTAGACAGACACAAAGTCAGTAGCAAGAATGAGACCAAGCACACCTATGAGTAGATTTGTTTCGTGATAGCAAATGTTTATGGTTAACTTGGATGAGTAGGTATTTCAATTTAATAAGTGGTATTTTCAGGGCATTTTTGCAAAGATAATTAAGATAAACACTCCCCTGCACTGAAAAAAAAAAAATTTAATTAAGGTAAGTTGTTGCAATCAATTTATTTTAGCTACATTTAAATAAACAAATTAAGTTGAGTAACTTTCAACTTTTTTTTTTTTTAAATGTAGCTAAAATAAATTGTTTGCAACCACTTACCTTAAAAAAATTCAGTATAATTTTTTTTCAGTGTGTATCATATTTTCAGAATGATTTCCAGTAGTAGTTTCTCATTATTTGAGGTGCTGATTCCAAAACTGATGGTTGTTTGCACAAAACATGATGCATTCAGAAGCATGTTTGCTTTTATAACGTGTTTGCAAGGTGAAGAAGTCTTGTATTTATTCTTAATCAGCAGAAAAATTGCCACAAAGACATGATTCCTGTCTTACTCTAAGCCAGATTATAACTACTTGTTTAATTCTCAGCCTGTTTTCACATGCAAGACATTATTTTATGCCCAATTCTGATTTTAGGGTTATAATTATATCTAGGGACTGAAGAAAATGCAAACTTAAACCTACTTGTGGGTGTTTTACTGCATCCAAACAGCCATGGAAAATTACTGATTTTTTTTTATTATTTATTGTTTTTTTTTTTTGTTTTTTTTTTTTATCTTCATTCTTATGAAGACTGGAATTTTTTTTTTTTTTTGTTCTTCAAAGAAGTCTTTTTAGCTCACCAAGGCTGAATTTATTTGATGAAAAAATACAATAAAAACTGTAAAATTGTGAAATATTATTACAATTTAAAGTAAGTGTTTTCTATGTGAATATACTATAAATTGTCATTTATTTCTGTGATGCGCAGCTGAATTTTCAGCATCATTATTCCAGTCTTCAGAGTCACACGATCTTCAGAAATCATTCTAATATGCTGCTAAAGAAACATTTCTGATTATTATCAATGCTGCTGCTGTGTGGAAACTGTGATGCATTGTATTTTTCAGGATTAACAGATGAATAGAAATTTCAAAAGAACAGCATTTATTTGAAATGGTAACATTTTTAATATCTTTAATGCATCCTTGCTGAATAAAAATGAATTTCTTTCAAACAAAAGACCACCATGTTTGAGGACTACTTCAACCAAAGCAGGAGACATTCTGATGGAAGCTGTAGGACAAATCTGAAAAGGCAATTTCTGTGTCTAGTACATACTCTGTAGCTGCAGGCCTCGTCGTCCTCTATTTTGACTCCAGACGTGTGTGTGCTGGGCTCCCCGAGGTCCGTCAGGTCTTGCCAGTCACACGACGAGTCTTTGGAAAACCCACTGAGGTCCAGCGACTGATCGCCGCCGCCCAGAGACGCGTCGTTATCGGGAGACGAAGCTTCAAACTCCTGCTTCAATCCCGACGATAACTCGGCCTGAAGCTGCTTTCGTTTCATCAATGCACGCCAGTCCAGGTAGCGGCGCTTGACCTCGGCCGCCGTGCGCAGCTCTCCCTCGCCGAGCGCGTTCACGCTGTCCGCCACCTCCTCCCACGCGCGCCGCTTCAGCTCGTTAATAGCCATGTTCTGCTGGCGCGAGAACAAAATCTCACGTCGCTTGTGGATCTCGCGGATCAGAGTCTGAGTTTCCTTCACGCTGTAGTTGCTCTTCCTCTTCCTCTTCAGGTGCTTCATCTGCAGGAAGTCCATGCTGGAGATGATCGGCTGCTGAGAGATGACTGGATGCTGAACGAATTCGGTCACTCCAGACACATCTTCAAGTTCATGCTGACACACATTTTCTGTTTCTGTGAGTGGGAAAGCGCTGAGGTCATTCAGAGGTCAAACTGTCCTCCTAGCAGCAGCAGGAACACACCATCTGGTCTCCTACAACAAAACAAACACAGATTTAGTTACATGTGGTAATTTTGTGTTAATAATGTGATATTTGTGTAAGTTGTTTCATGTGCACTGAAACAGATAGAACACAGATTTAGTTGTTACAATATATTGCATACACGTGACCCTGGAGCACAAAACCAGTCATATTTGTAGCAATAGCCAAAAATACATTGTATGGGTCCAAATTATCATTTTTGCTTTTATGCCAAAAATCATTAGGATATTGAGTAAAGATCATGTTCCATGAAGATATTTTGTAAATTTCTCACTGTAAATATATACAAATTTTTGATTAGTAATATGCATTGCTAAGAATTCATTTGGACAACTTTAAAGGTGATTTTCTCAATATTTCCCTTTTTTTTTTTTTTTTTTTTTTTTTTTTTTTGCATCCTCAGATTCCAGATTTTCAAATAGATGCATCTCGGCCAAATATTGTGCTATATCCTAACAAACCATACATCAATAGAAAGCGTATTTATTCAGCTTTCAGATGTTGTATAATTCTCGATTTCAAAAATTTGACCCTTATGACTGGTCTTGTGCTCCGGGGTCACATATTTATAAAAATATACATCAGCATTCAGAAGTTTGTGGCTGGTACGATTCTTTTAATGTTTCTGAAAGTCTGTTGTGCTCACCAAGTATGCATTTATTTGATTTTTAAAAAATACAGTAAAAAATCTAAATATTACAGCAATTTAAAGTAAGTGTTTTATATTTGAATATGTTTTAAAATATTATTTATTCTTGTGATGCAAATCTGAATTTTCAGCATCATTACTTCAGCCCTTAGTGTCACATTATCCTTCCGAAATCATTCTAATGTGTTAGAACTAGAAATAAATAAATAAATAAATTTGATCAAATGATGTTTGAAGAAGATTCCATAATCGTCATGCAGTACCTTATTACCATTTCATACCATTACAATAATACATTTGGCGTTTTTTTTTTTTTTTTTTTTTAGGAGAAAAATATGATTACAAGGAAATATTTTGTCAAGTATATCTATACACAACATGATTATCAATATGACATCACATAATGCGAATACTATCACTTATATCAAACATAAACACATCAGAGCTGATGTTGTGTTTCTGCAGTTCAATTATAAACATGTCGCCAGAAAGCGCTGCAATAGAAACCTATACTATTATGTTTTCCACACATATGGCTCTTTATATAGCCTAACAAAAAACACAAACGCCATAACACACACCACAACAACAAATAAAAAACGTCGTGCTTATTTTAATTAATTTTTATTCAAACACTCACCGGTGAAGAAAAGCATCAACCTCTCCATCCACACGCGTCCCGCTCCGCCTCCACAACCGAACGGTGCCGAACACTTCCGGCAACGCGCGATTGGTCACCGAGCGTCACCGCCCTCTCCATTAGCCAATCAAACGAGGCGCTCACCGTTCAGCCCCGCCCACAGCACATTCTTCCGGATTCCTGCGTGTGGTTTGAAACACGTGCAGGCGTACCAGAGAAAGCAAAACAAATGCTACAAATTGCATAAGACGATATAATAACATACAATAATTATGACTGCGTATTATTAATTAATATTACAATAATGAACCGCAACTTTATAATATATAACAGCTGATAATTATGCGTATTTCCACTAGCACCGGTGCTATAGGATAATAACAGTGGTTGTCTGGAATGGAGGGGGTCCGGTGGGCGTTCCGCTGCGGTTCGTGGGTACCGACCCGTTCCGAGTGGACCCTGGCGGCCCGGTGCGTGCAGCAGGAGGAGAAAGAACGGATCGCGCAGTTCGTGTTCGCCAAAGATGCAAAATCCGCTATGGTGGGTACAACAGACAGATGTTTTTTATTATTATTATTATTATTATTATTATTATTATTATTATTATTATTTTTTGCACTTCTGATATTTTAATATTATGTTCATATTATTTTTTTTTTAATATTTCCCTTTGCACAACTAAAATTGAAATTATAGATAGATTTGCTATATAAATGTCATTGCAGTAGATAACAAAGTGTCATCTACTAACTTTTTATGAGAAATTTGACTGCATTTCATGCATGCTTTTATTAATTCATTCGTTTATTTATTTACTTATTTCTGCATTCATTATTTATTTCACGAATCACTCAATTAATATAATTATTCATGTATTAATTTTATTTATGCATTTATTTCTTTTTATGTAATTATTTATTATTTATTAATTAATTGGTTCATTTATTTACACTTTTATTTATGCATAATTTGTTTATTAATTCATCCATTTAATTTAATTATGCATCGATTCACTTATTCATTCAGGCATTCATTATGTATTAATTGATGCATACATTCATTTACTAATTAATTGATTCATTTATATATTATTTATTGATTTGTTTATGAATTCATTCACTGTTTATTTAGTTTATTAGTTAATTAATTTATGCATTCATTTGATTATTTATTGATTTATGCATGACTTAATTCATTCATTCATGCATTCATTTGTTTATGATATAATACGATATAACTTTCACATTCACAAAAAAAGAAAAAAAAAACTCCAGTACAGCTCCTAAACAGCTTGGTGTACAAAGGAATACTTTAGCCTAATTTGATTATATCTTGGAACCTAATTGCACCCATTTTTTTTCGTTATTTAATAATAGCACCATGTTGTTAGTTGGTTTAGATTTCTTTGTGTGTGTGCACCAGGCTGGTCGTCTGCTGATCAGAAAGCTGGTGTGTGAGAAGATGGGTCTTGCATGGGACGGGTTTCGTCTGGAAAGAACAGCGCGAGGGAAACCGTTCCTGCCACGGACCTCATCCACCCCCGGCGTCACCCACTGGAACTTCAACGTGTCCCATCAGGGAGATTACGCCGTGCTGGCAGGAGAACCGGGACGCCAGGTGGGCGTTGATGTGATGAAGACCAGCAGACCAGGTGACTTTCCCTGCCCTTGAGCTCCTACTATATCACCTGAGCTTCCAATCCTCACTACAGTCACCAGTACAGCACAGGAGACACTGCGGGTCCAGCAGCGGCCAGCAGGTGGCGCTCTATACCTGTGCTTCAGGCAGAGCAGACTGAGAAAGAATGGAGCTCAGAAAGGGTTTTTGAGTTGCATAAATTCTGGCTTTGCTGTAAAATGTAAATTTGTATCAGCTCGCAGCAATCATGTTCCTGTGTAGAACATGATTATTAAATTACTGATTTTTCTTGCTTTTATGAAATAATGCAGAGTTCTGTGTACTCTGTGATTCACTGTAACATCCACAACTCAAAACTCCCTCCACGGTCACCCAAAACATTTTCTGAAATAAACTGCAAAAACAACAAATTAATTATGACAACACTAATTAATTATGATGGATTATGTATGCTAAAGAAAGAAGAAAGAGTATTGCGCTGATTTGACCAAAGTTACCAGTGTTTTATTTTGTTATTTTTGTTTGCCTTGATATGAAATACACATCCATTGTTTAAAATTGTAGAAATTAATTAATTTTTTTAATGTATTTATATTATGAATATATCAGATTATATAGATATTATATATAATATTATATTATTCTATTCGTACTATGGAAAATGTTAATATCATTCATAACACTTTAATTTAATAATACTAATATATAACATAAAATATTATTATGTATATATTAGTATTATTAAATTATAGTGTTATGAATGATATTTACATTTTACAATATATATATATATCTATATATCTATATATATAATATATATATTTTACATAGAATATATATATATAAATTATTAGATTTATATTTATAAATTTATATATATTATATAGCACTCATTTACATATGATGGCTACATTTAAATATCAAAACCTGTTCAATATTAAGTGACTGCGTCTGTACACAGGAAAAATAAATATAAAGGTGGTAAAAACCAATTACATTCTAAAGGAACAGTAGCAAAAGCTGTGTTTAAATGTAAAGGTCAAAGAAAAATTGTTATAAAAAATTAAAGTACAACATTTTTGGTGCAGAAACCTTCACTAATGTGAAATTCAAGGGTAACACAAGTGTAGCATGTGAGCTTTCAGGTGATTTCTGTGTGTGTTTGTGTGCACCTCAGGCAGCAGCTCCGTACAGGAGTTTTTCCGGATCATGAATCGTCAGTTTACGGATCTGGAGTGGAGGAACATCCGGAAGGCCGGATCAGACTGGGACCAACTGGACATGTTTTATAGGCACTGGGTAACTATAGCAACCGCTGCTTCCTGTAGCATCATCATCATCATCATCACCACCTCCTGGCAACAAGATGTGCTCACACACTTACACACACACTTACACACATCTAGAAGCACATCGCAGCGGGAGAGAAATGGTGCTGGATGAAACTGTTCCAATTCTGATCCCTGTTTCCATGGCGATGTGATCTCATCACTTCAGCATGACTCAGTTATGCCAGTCTGTGGTCATTTGAGGACTCTCATAAACACACACACACACACACACACACACACACACACACGTGTACTTGTATCAGTGCTGTAGGTGAGAATGTGGTCAGTCACACACACACACACACACACACACACACTCACCTATCTGTACAAACCTAACCTTACAAGAACACTACATGCAGTTTTACATTTTTAGTTAAAAAATTGCATTATTTGCCTTATTTATGAATCTTTTGACCTTTGAGGATGTCTACAGAATATCTTACAGTAGTTAAATTATTTTTGTAAAAATTTAGTTTTATAACAAAGCAGATTGATTTTGTTTTGTATTTTAAAAAGAAATAAATGTGTCGCAATAATAACTAGATGCATACGAAAATATATCAGAGTATAACGGTGATTTTAACAAAGTAAAATGTTTTATGTATTGTGATTTTAAATGTGAAAGAAATTACACTAAAAGATGTTTTTTTTTTTGTGAATTAATTAATATATATATATATATATGTTTTTTTTTTTTTATATTATTATTACTTTAATACATTTATTATAGATATCTATATATGACTTATATGACTTATATATATTATTATATATTATTATATATATTTGGTTTTTTTTATTAATTATATATATTATTATATTATTAATACTTATATATATATATATATATATATATTTTGCACACAATTCCCTAAAATATCATTATATGCTTAAACATTAATATTAGTCAAACATTAAGTAGTCAAACTTGTTCATTAGAAGGGGGTATTCCAATACTTTTGTCCATATAGTGTGTATATAAAATTAATGTTCAAGAAATTACTACATTAATTAATTTTTGTAATTATCATGATTAGTATTTTTTTTAGCATTCATTTTGTATTTTACATTAGATTTATATAATGTTAAAAATTTATGTTCATGAAATATTACATATATTATTTTTTATAATTAATTTTGTATATTTTTTTTTTTTTTTATAATTTTTATATGTTATTATATCTTTTTAATATTTTTTATATTTTTTTTTATTATTGTTTTTAAAAAAATTTTGTGTTTTTGATATTTTATTTATTTTTTAAAATTTTTAAGAACTAAAAAAAGTGACTGGTGTTTTAAAAAAATTGACTGGTGTTTTTTTAGTATTACATATTGATATTTTAGTATTTTTTGTAGATTTTGTTATGTGTTTTTGGAGAGGCCTGATTACCTCTGATTGGTCTGTTTTTCTGTCCATCGAGGCGCTGAAGGAGAGCTTCATCAAAGCGATTGGCACTGGGCTGGGCTTCGATCTGCAGAGGGTGGAGTTTCACATCTCGCCCAATCAGATGAGAGAGGGGCAAGTGTACCGGCAGACACGGATGTACCTGGACAGTGAAGCAGAGGACTGGACATTTGAGGTGTGTCTTATATAGCAGCATTACTAACTAGTCACTCAGCACACAGGTTCATCCTCTCAGCCCATGAGACAGCCGGATGAGGGTTGTGTATGTGTGTGTGTGTGTGTGTGTGTGTGTGTGTGTTTCTCATGGTCTCTGTGTCTATCAGAGCGTGTGAACGTGACTCAGATCACAGACGCTTCTCGCTTCCTAGAGAGAGCTCACGTTCTTCATTCCTCTGGCCCTTTCATCTTGCATCTGAGGAAAAAAGTTATTCAGCATGAGCACATTCAGTAGCAGAAACAAAAAACTGGGAAGAAACGTCAGCATTGTGACATGTAGAGACAGAACGGATAGAAAGAAAGTCAGAAATCTGTATTTGTATCTGAAAAAATTGTCAGAACTGTGCAATTACATTTTTTATCCATTGGTGGAAACAGGCTTCTATTATTTATGTATAGGCATACAGTATTTTATATATATGTGTGTGTGTATTTTTTATAATTATCTATCTGTCTGTCTATATTTATCTATCATATCTATCTATCTGTCTCTCTCTCATATATATAATATATATATATATAGATATTATATATATATATATACACACACACCACTCACTTATAAAAGGTTGTAAAAATCCTAAAAATTACTATTAATTAATAGACATTTTAATTAATCTCACATAGTTCTTGTTCACTAAATGTTCAGCTTATTATTTAGGATATATATATATATATATATATATATATATATATATATATACACACACACACATACATACACACACACACACATATATATTTAATTTTTTATTTTTTATTAAGAAAAATATTTCTAGAAATACTAGTTTTTGGCTTGATGTGAAGCATATCGGTGATGTTTAATGTTCAATAAATTATTACATGAAGTAATAGTAAATTTTTGGATTTCTTTTTATTAATATTTTTTAGAGAATTTATTTTTTACCATTTTGTTGAAGTATATATATATAGAGAGAGAGAGAGAGAGACAGACAGTATTCTTATAATAGTATTATTATAATTAAATATGAAAACAACTCATAATTGTCTTTTTTTCTGTTTTTCAGGAGAGCTTATTGGACAAAGATCATCACGTCGCTGTGGCGCTGGGAAAACCAGATATCAGCACAGCTGGAGTGAGTTTAGCGATTTTCACACGATTTTAGAGGACAAGACAGTTCATGACATCTTACGTCTTTGTATTATAGGAGGACGGTGGGACTGTTTGTGAAGCTCCGCCCCTTTCGTTCACACTGTTGAGTTTCAGTGATCTTATGTCTAAAGCCACGCCCCTTCTAGAGGAAGACCCCGCCTACTGGGAGAGATTTCAGAGCAAAAAGGGAAAAGCAAGTTTGAGACATTTTGGACAGAGTTGAATGAAGTTGATTGTTTGTATGTTTATTTGTGTAATTTTTTTATTTTCTTTTTATTTATGAATATTACTTTTTGACAGTACGACATATCTGATGGGAACATGAAAATGTACTGCATACAGTAGGAATGACCCGTTTATGTAAGAGATGAGTTTATTTTCCCAACCTACACCTCCTGAAGTCTCTCTCTCTCATTCTCTCCATCTGCCACTGTCTATTTTTATCAGCAGACATTCAGCAGGCCATTAGCTCGGTGTGTTTGAGAGGTCCTGCTTTTAACAAATCGCTGCTGTTCAGACGCAGGTATGCGTTTCCGCTCTTGTGCCGTTATTTTATTTGTGCGGTAAAGTCCCGCCCCTCGCGCTGATTGACAGGAGCTGCAGCCACACAGCTTGTGAGTTACTGAGCCTGTCGTCTAGACTCGAGAGGTTAAAAGAGCAAAGTCTATTACAGCAAAGCAGAACGCTCGAGGATGAACTCATCGGAAACACAGATGGGATCCGATTTAAATTAAACTCTGTACTAAGCAGATTGTTGAGTGATGAACATTTCAAATTTAAATTTTAATATAAATGAGTTTTCATGATGCAATTTAATAATGCACCATCCAATTAGAGTCTTGTTTTGGTTGCATGTGATTTGCATTTTCTTAAAGCTGTCTATAAACCAGACACGAAAAAGTTTAATATGATATAAAATGATGCAAAATGAGGCATACTGGTCATTTTTAATGTTCAAAAAAAAAAAAAAAAAATTTTCAATTTATTATTTAAATTCTTTTTATTGATAATTATATTTATCAAAGATTTTATATATATATTATATATATATATATATATATATATATATTCTTTTTTTTTTTTTTTTTTTTTTTTAGAAGTAGAGATACCTGTGTTTTTGGCTTGACGCGAAGCATATTGTCAATGTTTAAATGTCGACAGATTGTTACATTAATTAATAGTAATTTTTAGAATTTATTTTTATGATCAATAACTATTTAGAAACATGTTTATTTTACCTTTTTTAGAAATAGAAACCCCTGTTGTTGTTGTTTTTGTTTTGACTTGATGTGAAGCATATTGACAATATTTAATGTTCAACAAATTATTACATTTAATAGAAATTTTTAGGATTTCTTTATTATTATTAATATATTTTTTAAATAAAATGTTTACCATTTTTTAGCTCGATATGAAGCATATCCTGATGTTTCATGTTTAATAAATTATTACATTAATTACTAGTAATTTTTAGGATTTCTTATTATAAATAAATTAAGAAATAGCATAAACTGGTATTTGAATTGAATTTCTTTGCCTTGACAAAGTATATTTGTGATGTTTAGTGTTTGATAAATGATTACATCAATTAGATTAGATTTTGATCCCAGAACTATCTGTTTAATAATAAAATGCAGTCTGAAATACTGCACAAATACAGTCCAGTGCAATGCTGAAACATGCATATGTTCATAGGGCTTTATATTCTCCTGAAATCTAGAGCATCAGCCAAACGCTTCCTAAATCACACGCTCATAAAAGCGGGAGAGCGAGCGAGAGCTGCATTAAAGACAACAGCTCTCCTCCTCTGAGAGTGTTTCTGTTAAAGATTTATCATCGGGTCCTGAGTAAATCAGGATGGAGTGAGAGAGCTCGAGCACAAGTGTGTGTGTCTGCTTTCTGTCTGTTTGACGGAAAGTATTTCCAAGGTCAAAGGTTAAAACAACAGTATCGCTGTCCCATGGGAAAGAAACTCTGAAGGGGTTTGTTCTTT